>NC_059215.1:59665848-59895848 GCF_020615455.1 Coregonus clupeaformis
AGCAATGAATAATTGCAACAGATCAGAAAGTTTAGCTTAAAATGTTGATCAACTGTTATTTCAACTATATGCGCACAACACAGTAGGCAACACGCAAATGTTAGTTCAATAATACAATTATCGGGAAAACACTTGTCAAAAGCGCACCGCACATGCTAGCGGTTTAACGTGAATAGGGCTGTCCAACATTTTTTTTATTTTTTATCTTGGTCGTCCGAGAGTTGTCGGTTCTTTCGACCAATCGATTGGTCGAAATTTCGAACCGTGTATTTTTTCCTTATATAGACACATCCTATGTGTTTTAATCATATCAACTCTATGCACTGAGCTTGTCTGATGCTTTAAGTGAACTGTTTGATGATATAATTAAGACAAAATGACAAGAGGGAGTCCGACCGCAATTGATTTGATTGTGCTGGGCCTGGCTAAGACTTGCTGTGCTGTAATAAAAATAAATAAAAAAATCCTGAGTGACTGACTAGCACCCATTGTCGCCCTCTCCTCCCTGCTGCAGTGACCACCACAGAACATCAGTGTGTATCGCGCTGTCAGTGCTGCAACACAATTACAGCCCTTTCTGGCTGAAAAGTTTTTACCGAAATCCCTCATTTGTTTAGGAAAAATATTCTCTATTCCCTCAACCCTTGCTCTCTTTATGAGTCCCATAGGGCAGCGCACAATTGGCCCAGCCAATGTAGGCCGTCATTGTAAATAAGAATTTGTTCTTAACTGACTTGCCTAGTTAACTAAAAAGGTTAAATAAAAATAAAATAAATAAAATGCACGTGACCAATAGGGCCTGACCTATAGCATATCATATCCACAAATTGGTTATAAACTCTGAACACCGTAACACATGACAGAAAAATGGATGCAGAGGACTTTACAAATAAACTCGAAACTGGTTGCTCAGGAGGTAATGGGGGAAGTCAGTTCTGTGAAATAAATTTGACTTGTAAATACTGGAGATCAAGAAAAAGAAGGTAAGGAGTAAGTGCTGCATGCGTATGTGTGCCAAACAGGTGCCGATGGTTTACAATATCATTTTTCTGACCGTTTGGAACAAACGCCCTATAATAGAGTAGGTTGTAAAGTTGTTTTGTTTGTTGTAAAGCCTTGTTACAGCAAAGGCTAAAAACAGTCGCATTCACTTGTGAATTCAATTCCCGAAATGGAATGGTTAAGGTCTATTTATTGTTTACTCTAATTATTCAATGGTCACTTTGTTATTTTAAAATAAATGTTTGATTGCATTTAAAAGCATGAATGACTCATATGCTGTTTGATGACATGAACAAATAAATGATTGATTGATACAGTAGCCTATATACTGTAAGTATTGAAATATACGCCTAAGTTACGGTATTAAGACTAAACAGGATGCGCTCTTAGGCCTACATCTCGATGGTGGTTATACAAGGCTGCTATTTTTTTAATTTTTATTTAACCTTTATTTAACTAGGCAAGTCAGTTAAGAACAAATTCTTATTTACAATGACGGCCTACACCGGCCAAACCCGGACGACGCTGGGCCAATTGTGCGCCGCCCTATGGGACTCCCAATCATGGCCGGTTGTGATACAGCCTGGAATCGAACCAGGGGGTCTGTAGTGATGCCTCAAGCACTGAGATGCAGTGCCTTAGACCACTGCGCCACTCGGGAGCTATATTAAGCCTACTATTGATAATGACATTACTTATTATTATTATTATAATAATGTCAAAGAAAAATGTGGGGTTTTATTATAAATATAATTTATACAAATTTGGAATAGTGTAAACACTAAATAAATGATAAATAATACCAGAGGTTGGTCTAACGGGAAAAAAAGTGTAACGCCTAGCAAAGATTAAAAACAGCCGAATTTGTGAGATGATTTATCTGACATGTGGTGGCGTGAGGCTTGGTGCTCTCAGAATGAGTAGGCTATTAAACAAACACTCAAACAGGCAACAGAAGCAGGAATTGTCTTGTTTCTGTAGATATTTATGGATGATTTATAAAAGTAATGCACATTTAAACAGTTAGGCTATTGATTATAGACCTAATTAAATTGGGGTTTCCTCTCTCCTCACTTTTCTTACACAATTAAGGCAAGGGCTGTTTTCTCGTCTCTTAACTCCACTGCTGCCTCCGACGCATTGTTCTTAACACCAATATGCTGGTTAACTTTGAAATTATGCACATAGCAACATGGTCTAGGAAAAGGCGGCAATTCAACAGTGCCATGATGTGTTTCAGAACCGCAGACAGTGACCACTATCCAAGGCGGGAGAAAGTGCATTTGTTATAAAATAATATAATTTCTATTTGCGTTGCACCATTGTTCTTACATAATATAACCATGTACAATTTCAGTAGCACATGTCTTCGTCTGATGGACTGTGCCATCCCCAAGGCCTCCACAATGGATCAGTCCACTCAGAAAGGCGCAAATCAGACAGGTGTCTTGTACACCATTATTATTTTTAGCTACTGCTCGACTAAAAAAATCTCGGTCGACCAACAGCCTATCGACCAGTTGACTAAATGGGGTCAGCCCTAAATGTGACAGATGAAAATATATGTTAGACATTTAGAAAGAGGGGAGTTTTAATATGCAACAACTAGCATGGGTTGCTAATATGACTAGGATTGTGCCTTTGGCTACTGGACAATGAAAAAGTTGATAAAATAATTGCCTCCACGGACATGGTCTGATTTTGGCTAGGCTACTTTGAAGTAAAACGTTCAGGTTTCCAACAGTTAAGCATATGTTCTCAAAATGCATACTGCCTTCAGCTCATTTCAAAGTGGTGTGACGCGCTGATGAAGCCTGCCTTCTGTTGTCTATACATTTGCCGTTTGAGATGCTGTAGCTGCAGCTCTTGCGGTCTGACAGATTTTCCGCTCAAAGGCTCTGTATTCCTGTGATAAAAAAAAATATACATCATGAATATACTGTACACGCACCCATTTAATTCCACTAAATTATGCAAATTAACCTATAGACCGATAAGCCTGACTACTCAAATGTATTTACATAGACAGGTATTTCCATCAATTAATAGGCTAAAAAGCATTATTTTGCCAGGACAATTGGCCGGCGCCAATTTTATTCATCAGCTTTTTCATTTACTTACTTCAGTCAGCTATTACCGGCTAATGGAAACCCTGGTCACAACCCACTGGTAGCAGAAATCCCCAACCTTGGGTAAGGCCAGGCACATATCCCTACACTGACCTAACCACCTGAGGGAGAATGGTGTAATTGCAGACCGCAATTAGGGGCATTTTCTGACATAGGCGTTTCTTGATATCAAGTTACACCCATTGATGCTCGCCATTGGTCCGTGGACGTTTCTTTCTCGTCGGGGACAACAGTGGTTGACTACTGTAGCATTTTAGCTAAGCCTAACCCTTTTCCTAACCTTAACCTCAGTCTCCTAACCTGCCACGCTAATTCACCTAACCTGCCACGCTAATTCACCTAACCTGCCACGCTAGTTATCCTAACCTGCTGTGTAAACAAATCTGTGATGAGAAACCATCAGTCTCCGGAACTGACCAACGGCAGGTATGAATTGGCGTTTTCTAATATCAGGGAACACCCATATCAAGAAACACCCCGAATTGCAGTCTGCAATTACACCATATTCACCTGAAGGGTTTCCTGTTGTATCCCTCCACTGACCTAAACACCTGAGGAGTTTAATGATGTCATTCTAGTACCCTGCCTCTAAAATCAGACAACCAGTTCACACATATTCACTGCATAATTAGCCTAGTGAATCACCCTTTTTGGTCAATCACACTCCATTTATCTTTCCTCACTGATTTCTCACCCTGCGCTGGCTGATTCAAGTGGCTCTTGGAACAGCAGCAGGAGATCTTGACTCCTGCTGCTACCAATTAAAGCCATGGAGATACGCAGACCCTTCTCATTAGAACACACCACTTGAAAACGGCGCATTCCGGTAACTTCCCTCGTAATGGAGATTCAGCGACCGCCGTTACATTTTAGAGTTCCACATTCTTTTGAATTCACTTTCGACCCATTTTAGCTGGGTTTTACAAGGTGTGGTTGGGCCTTGTGGTTAGGAGTTCACCCTGCCAGTGTCTAGTGTTGAGCGATTCAAGCTTTTTGAGGTCGGTTCGGTTTGATTATTAAAAAATAAATCACGGTTTTCGATTTCAGGATTTTATTTGCCATTAAATGTACTATGCATTATGTGGGTTGAATGCTGTAACACAGAATAAAACAATTAATAAAAGTCCCAAGATGGTGGTGACTGCACAATACTGCTTATTACGGCTGGGAGAGATATGGCCAAAATAGCTTATCACAAGAGAAAAAAATAAAATAAATAAAATATATATATATATATATATATATATATATATATGACGTACTCGACAGTATTAAGTTCTAATAAAAACATTTCTAAATATACTTCACGAGTAGTTCGTGACCCTAGGGTGGCAACACATACATAAGTGATTTCAAATGGGGCTTTCGCCATTCTGTTTGTTTTATACTGTTCAATCCAACCCGGCCCCCTCAAACAAAATCAGCATTTTCATCAATTCCTCACTGTGCCACGTAGGACTGCATGATATGGGCAAAATATCTAGGCCTAGTTTATTGGCGTACTGTTGGAATCATGGAAATAGAATGTAATTCAAATTATTGTAATTCAATAGTTGGAATATAGTGGGCAGCACCTTTAATACATTGTTATTTGACATGACAACAAATGAATAAGCCAGGGAGGAATTATTGTGTAAGGGTCGGAACCAAAGTGTTGGTCAGCATTTCCCAGGGGACCCTATACGGTGTTACGTTCCTCTTCTTTATATAGCTGGCTAGCTAACATTCATGCTTTGCCTATTCCTCTGATTTAGTAGATACCATTACACAAACATGCAGATCTAGGTCTACACCAGCACTGGTATCAGGCTGTATTAGCCATCTAGGTAACTAGCAATTAGCATTAGCGGCTAACACATTTTATTTTATTAACAATGTGCTAAGGAAAGACAAACTAGCTGTTTGCAGAAAGTAAGATACAAACTAATAGTGTAATTATAGAAGGCTTTGAAAGCAGCATACTTGTTACCAACATCGTTGCGTCTGACCATGCAGACTGCAGAGTGAACGGCAAGTGAAGTGCTCGTGACTCTGTGGTCGAGCAACACCAAGAACTGCTCTCCTTGAGTGACAGGGGGCAGGGCTTGGTGTGGGAAGCGGCATGCAGGAGCGACGACTTGCAAGTAGCAAACAGAGTAAACTATAAATACTGACATTGCTCATCACATTCACATTTAACAAACCAAATACTGTTATAGAAGGTGAAGTAAAAACCCAAACCGGTCTGTGCATCAATACCGGTATATAGTCAAATATGGTATCCCGCCCAGCCCTACTGCTTATTACTTGTGAAATCATTTATTCACATTACTTAAATAAAAAAATGTAAGTTCTCTACATTATTTGTTTCATTGGATTACTTATTTCATTCCAAGTCCTCATCTCTATAGAGCTGCTGCCTATGCTGTCTGACAAAATCTCTATTTTTAGTAGTTTTTCAAAGTAAATAAAGCCTACTTTTATGACTGCCGAATACCAACTATCACATAGATCATGTATTTTCAGGCAAAGATACCTCGAAGCAACTGCTCTATCCGTGTTCTTCTTGTTTCTTCTCTGTGTCTGCCCAACAGACGGTCTGTGCTGTAGACTGGACAAGTAGGCTCGCAATGGATTATGGTCATTGTAGGTCATCACCATGTTTTCTGCGCTAAACTATGTAGTATATTGGCCTGTTGGAAACTACAACTCCCTACTACATCACACAGTTCGGGCTGGATCTGATTTATCTGGAGAAACTGTGCATTGAGCTCACAGAAAAAACGAACAAAATGGAATTCAAATAATTAAACACATGAATAATTAGTTGTTTAAAGCTCCAAAAAGTTACGGAAATGTTGGTTAAATCGCTCAGCACTACTGCCATCGGATGGCTGTCGGTTTGACACCAAAGGGCTTGGCGGAAAAGGCTGCCATTGCCTTTCCGGCTCTGTAGGCCTCATTACGGGACAGTGTTGTGGGGTAAAATGGTGCTGCTATGTGCTCCTACCACCCACATCAGGGCCCAGAGTCGCCCAAGACCAGAGCACTCCATTAGTCATCCATATCAGACAAGGCCCTTCACATTTTCCTTCATTCCTCATTGCATTGTGTAAAACAAAAGAGAGCCCTTGTCTTCAACAACAGCCTAGCCCTGATATATGGAGAAAATGGGACAATAAGGTAGACTCCACTGTATGAAAATAATCGACAAACACCACCGTCTGAAAATGATTAAACTGAACGTTCGACAGCTTTTGTACATATTTTTAATAAACTAATTTGCCGTAGGGGTGAGAGGGAAGTCTGAAGGACAGAACTTCCAGGTAATACCTACAAGAAAGCTCTTGGAATTACAACAAACAATTGCAGCTGATGAAACACCATAAAAAGGCAACATTCCAGTCAGTCAATAACCTTGGTAGCATAGTATGATACTTCTGCTCTAACTTGGGCAGCAGGACTGCACAGTGTGCGATTGTGGGATAACGCTCATGCCAGGCTCCTGTAATACAATACAGAGAAGTAAAACAGGTCACTGCACAATGGGTGCAAGTGAGCTCCTTCAGCTCTCCTTAGCCTGTTTAAAATGTCTACTGATAATACCTCCCTCCTCGCCGGCCCGGTTTCTGTTCCCTTTAAAACAGCCTTCTTACCTCAATAAGCACAATGAAAGAAAAGACTGGAAAGCAACTGGAGTAATGACTGATGCCGGTGGACACCCCGATTTCTCTATATTGATTACACCACCAGGAACTTGTGCGAGGTTGTTGGGGCCCTCTGATAGGCGGTTGCGCCCATCAACATGTAATCATGCACCTTGGAGAAGCATGGGCCATTGAAAACGGTGACCCTTAACAAGTTTAGGCTGTAAAAAGTAGCTATTAGGATTTAGTTGATTAGCATTGCATTTCATAGTCTAAGACGATTGAATAGAAAGGGTTAATTGATGACCTAACTAACCTGACTAGTGATTTACAACAAATTGATGTGTCTAGACAGGATGGGGTAATGGATGTTCTCCAAATGAAACCTCAGGGAATAGCCTTGTAACGCTTGGCGACGCAAAATAAACACTTGTTACATTTCAAAACTGACCATTGATTTTTTAAGTGCCTGTGAGTTATTGCCTCCATTGAGAAAAATGAGTTTGCTCAAGGTGAATTGCCTGGCTAGCCATCCATGTTGCTCTGGCCAAACTGACGTTTCTTCTCCACGATGAATGTATACGATCATGTACGTAGCGATCAGAGCAGCAGAATTTAATTCAGGGTGAGTCGTTAGACAACAATGTGAAAGGGCTGGTACATAATGGGGTTATCCCAATGCAGTAAAGTGTGTGTGTGTATGGGGGGGGGGGATGCAGCCATTCCCTAAAGGTCCATAACAGCCCCCAGCTGGACCCTCACCACGTCAGCCATTACACCTCTCTGGCCCAGCAGCTGTACTTACTCTGCTATGTCCATGTATCCACAGGAGGCTGCGGCGTGGAGGGGGATCCAGCCCTCATTGTCGGGCTGGTTGATGGCAGCCCCATGCTCCACCAGGAACGTCACCATGTCCACGTTGTCATCTATGCACGCCTGAAGGAGGGGGAGAGAAATAGAAAGTACGTTAGAAAAGTCCAACATTTAAACACTAAGAAACTTCAGTGTGACTACCCCAAAAGGAGAAAAATCATGAGCATTCAGGGACATGCAGGTTGGCTTATGTTTCTGTGTGATGCCTTCCTCAGAGTGTCAGAAACCAGCTAGCAGCACCGTGTGTGTGTGTGTGTGTGTGTGTGTGTGTACCCGGTTGACCCCGCTGACAGGGAGTGGGTGATGTCAGTAAGGGCTGCCTCACGGCCTGTTTTAAAGAGAGGGGCAGCGGTCAACTCCTTTTGATGAATCTCCTCACTTCTCCAGAAATTGTTGGTGAATGTTGGCGGGGGTAGCATGCCCAAAATGCCAGGACATAGCCGAGGTGTTTGGAATACCTCCGTGCGTACTATTTCTGTTGAGATGGATGTTTTGGGTTTTCTCCGACAGCTCATATGCAAAAAAATATGCACACTGACTTTTCAGACTTCCTCTTTTAGGCTGTCCCATTCAAAGGCTGTATCTATAGATTTGTGCCGCTCTCGACAACATGACTGATATTTCATTCCAGTAAAATGTGGTTAGACAGAAAAGACCATTGAGCTACCCAAAACGCACTCGCCATTATACCCTCGACTCAGTATTTAGTCCTCTGGAATAGGCAAATCCTATGCATACTAAGAACAAGAAACCGGTAAGTCAGAAATTCAAAAGGAGCTTTCTTATCCTTCAAATGCGCATGCCAGGACTTGAGAGGCAAGGAGCACAAACATGAGAAGGGAAAAACATTAGGCCTAAGCGACGACACTACAAAATGGCTGTAAATCTGCTAATTTTAGGTTGCATCCAAAGAGAAACCATAACAGTACAATAAAAGAAATGTGGGAGTGAGCCAGCAACTGTGTGCGCATGCTAGCTGGGGGCGTTCCCTGCCTAGAGGCTGAGAGGTAAAAGGGATGACAAAGGCCAACTATCTGTAGTAGAGAGAGAGGGAGAGAGAGAAGATAGAGAGAAAGGAGAGGGAGAGCGCTGTAGGGAGTTGAGACATTCTGTTCAGAGGACTAGGGGCTGCTGGGCCAGCGCCGCAGTGACCTCAATGACGATCTAGGGGTTAAAATGTCACCCGCTTAAAAGCCAGCCAGATAACAAGGTGACTGTCAACAAAGAAACAAGGCCTAGCTGGGCAAAACATTGTACACAGGAATGACAGGATTAAAGCTGGACCAAATTAGTGAAACACTTTTGACGGAAACAGTTTCAGAGCTCAGTTATTACAGTAAGTGGCAGGGATTTCACAAATCGGGAATGCCCAAAAGGCCCCCCTGCTCTCACTCGACTAAAATGCCCCCCTGCTCTCATGCTACTGAATATCTCCAGTCACGACAGCGCCAACTCTTTCCACTGCAACATTTTAGAAGCCATCCCCCCCAAAAAAGAGCGTGGACATGATTTGCAAAATGCATGGTATTCTGAAAATGGACACCGTTATAGATTTCAATGCTATGTTGATATGACAACAATCCTGTTGGTATTACTACTGCTAAATGTCATTCTGGGATCCCTTTTTAGACCCAGGACTTGGGAGTTCAAATCCCTGCTTTGCGTCCCAAAACTTTGATCTCTTGATAACGTTCAGACCGAGGCTTCCCCCTTTCTAAAAGCTGCCTGTAAAGTCTCCAACTCTCTCTGCGAGCTGCTTTGACGGTAAAAGCGGCGAGGGGGGGAACACACACACCGGACTCACGTTTGGGGCACACCGCTATCTGGCTGGAATCCTTGTCCAAATTTGGGCTGTTTACAAGCGTCGTACATGGCCAGGGCTGGAGAGGAGTCTGCGTGGGCCTCGCCGCGCCTATCTGGGACTGTGTGTGTGTGTGTGTGTGTGTGTAATGGGAGGGGGTAGGAAATAAGCTATTCAGGCAGCTGCTTGGAAGAGTATCCAGGTGCGTATCCACCTTTCACTCACTGGCTGGCTGGGCTCGTCTGACTTTGCTGCAGGGCGGACAGAGACAGACAGACGGCCCTCCACTGAGCGCGCTCCACACAGCTGCTCACAACCACACTCTGGCTGAGTGACAAGATGACGCTAGGCCTGTCTGTCAAGAGTTCAGTCACCCCTCGGTGTCACCATCCCTTAGATACACACACACACACACAGTAGATCATTATTGATAAGAGCGTCTGCTAAATGCAGAAACCAAAATAATGTAGCTAAATGTAGATGGTATACAAACAGCTAGACTGGTGTTCTGCCCAATTCTGCACCGTCTGAAGTCTCATACCTGCAGGTGACTGATACTATAGGAAACTAAGGTAGTACCGATTTAGGTCAGTTGATTTGTGTCCACCATTTCCCCCTCCGTCTTGTCTCCTTCTCTCTTTCTCTGACCGCTACCATGCCCCTTAAGGAGAACTCACTGCTAGTTCCTGCTACTCCCCTCCTGAGCCTCCTCTCCACTGCTTCATCCCCTACAGAGGCCCAGCCCACCGGCTACAGGAGCCCAACAATGGTAATCCCTTAATGGCTGTAATTGTTTGTAGCTGACAGGTGCCAGAGTTACTGCCCACATCACAGGGACAAGTAGCATGGCAACCAGGGGGACAGGATGTGGAAGAGGAGAAAAGACAGCAAGTGTCAACCTTTGCTAACAGTCCTTTGGCAGAGCTTAAGGGTTGTGGGGAAACTGGCATACCTCGCTGCCCCACTCTGTCACAGCCACACATTGGCATCTCTCAGCAGCCTGCGAGAGACACCCACTGACGCAGGAGGGACACTACCACTGTTTAATGTCAAGGACGGGGGGGAACGATGCATTCCTTGACCAATATAGGAGCCGCTGAGAAATGCAACGGGAGCAATACCGTGAATGGGTTGAACAATCTTTTTACTGATGGGAGATTTCAGCAGCGTTTCGTTGGTTAAAGCCGAACAAGGCAGACAAAGCCATCTTTATTTGATGGCTAAACACACTATAGGGAGCGAGAGAGGGAGATAATCTGACTATTAATGTAGGCAATAACAGGAGACATTGTGAGTAAAGCCCACCTCACACCGCCACTGACCCCTGACAGACAGGCCTGTTCTGCACTCACAGCCCACACAGACAATCCTAGGATACACTTTTTTCAGCAGTGGTGTCAAGACCCTTTTCTTTTTTTTTTATCACCACATTTTTTGCAGCGGTGGAAACAATTTGAATATAGGGGAAACACTGCAGACACGTACTGACACTCCACAGGCAACATACACGTAGCCATTCAAACCTGTTTGGCCAGTGTTCTGGCTAGAGAGCAGGCCTTGTCACACACGTAGCAGTCTGCACAACACAGCAGACAGGGAGAGAGAGGGGGGCGAGGGAGGGCAATGCTGTGTCATGAACTCGCAAAATAAATAAAAAAACTAATGTAGCATCATCGTAATGTTTGACTAAAAGCCATCATGACTCACAGTTCAATCCAGTGTTACTCAACCACACAGAGCGATGTCATCGATAGCACAACCCTCTTCAGTATTATTAACACCGACATAACATGAAGACACCAGCTGGGTATAGCAGCGGGGGCTACTTCTCCATTTCCCTTCCAGCATGTTCTTAACCCAATGACTCCCACTAACACAGGCACATTTTGGACTTCAAACCGCTTTGAAATATTTCCGGCCTGTACCATTGGATTAGTCTACTTCTTCTGCATCCGTAGATACCAACCATTAGTCTGTGGGATTAACTGTGTTTATGAGACAAGGGCCGATCCCGGGTCCAAATGGTTTGCGCTACAAACTATGAAACAAAAACACACATGTAACAAGCTACACAAGTCGTTAGAAGGGGTTCTTCTACATAGTATAGGAAATCCCAGCACATAGTATCTTTGATACTGTAATAAACTCACATAGTTGCTGTCAAACTGTTGTCACTGACTAGTTGGACATTTCCTACTGAGGAAACAATCTGTACTTACAGAATTGATCAAATTCATTTCTCTGGTTTTTGCTTTGGCTGACCGCATTTTTTTATTGACAGTTTGTTAAATTGTTTTAAAATGGTAAAACACTTCACCGTGAGGCTAAATATAAGGGCTGGATCCCCCCCCTAGCCCTGAAACCAGGGCTGCCGCCTCCTCCCCAGCCATCCCTGCAGAGGAGAACTCCAAAGTCAGGCCTGGAACGCCGTACGCTCCGGGTAAAATATCATCCCATCCCGGCAAACTGCACCTTAGCACGCTCCCCTTGGCCCAGGGGGAATTTCTATATGGCAGAGTGTGACTTTCAATAGCGCTAAGCGCAATGTTGAGACAGCAGGGTTGGCTGGTGGCCACACAGAGAGAGAGGGGGAAACACAGCCGCCGCTATTTCCGCTGGATATCACTACACTGGAGCAGGTGCTTTAGCCATATAGCATAGCATCCACTAAAGCTAGCCTGACAGGAAAGGGGCTGAGGGCAAGGTGGCCTTTCTTGGAATGCCCTTCTCTAATGGAGGAAGAGAGGGGTTCTGGGAAGTAAACACTTACAGAGCTTTAGTAAATGAATCCATGATGCACAGTAGGACAGGACCCCCCACTTCACTGGTCAATAGTTAAAAAGATGCACTATGCAGAAATCGCTACGCCATTTCCTGTATGCTAAAATGCTAATAGGTCGCCTAGTTTCAGTTTGCGACAAAACAAGCAAATAGTGTAGAGAAACATTGTGCCATCTAAACCGCTGTGAAATAGATTTTCAGCTGTTTGAAGCATAGAAATAGCACACATAGAACTGATCTACCGCTTCTTAGACTTGCTTTCAATGAGAATGACAGATCTATAAAACTGACATTTCTATGTGAATTTGGTCAGGTTGCCCAAAAGGTTACATATTGCAGCTTTAAAATGTACAGCGTATGTGCCTCTCCTTCTGAAAACAACAGCCTGTTTATCCACTAAACGGTTCGACCAGGGAGAACAGCAAAGTAGCTGTCATCTCATGACGTTCACCTCCACCCCAAGCCAGATAGTGATGCTCTTTCTGCGTTACTGACTGACTAGCAAGAGATCCTAGCTGATTATGTTCAATTAAGTTAAAGTAAATCGAGATGTAATCATCCTTACCAGTTGCAATATTGTTTTGTGCATTTCTATAAGATACACAGCTCTGTAACATTCTTATGAATCTCTATATTTGAAATAAAAAGAGGCGGCGGCTACTGGAATAGTATCATATCATAGTTGATAAATTCCTACCAGGCCTGCTTGTGTTTAGAGTTTGAAAATACACAGAAACAGCGTTGGAATTGACCTCATGTTTAACTAGTCTGCACTCAATCTCAGTGCTGCTAAGTGACAGAACACTTAGCATCTTATTTTCACTGGAGGGAACTTAGAACACTAACACTACAACACAGGACTGTTCTAACCGATACTCTTTTCAAACACTGAAAAGTACTCCTAAATCAAACTTGTGTGTGTTTATTGGGTGTGTGTACACGTGATTACCCATTCCCATCAGTGGAACTTCAGCCGGCATGTGTCAGGAAGTGACTGTGGCTATGAGTGCACACTTCACAAAAGAGCACTGAGGGTGGGAGGTAGAGGCTGTCTCCTGCAGTCAGAGAGCAGAGCCTAAGCTCCCCAGTGAAACCTGATCCGTACAAACACACAGGGCTCACACTGTAAACCACAATGTTAGCACAGCCAAATGGCTCCAACTCATGGCCCTGTTAGGTAGCTGTCCATGTGTTGACTGCAGGAAGTCATATCAGCGGGCATCAGTGAGCGAATGCTCTGTATCTGTCCTGGCATTGTCAATCGTGGTTTAATGGTGAAAACAGTTGGGAACTTACCAGTGGAATGTTTATAAGTTTCACATGACAGAACCAACCTCGTCTGCTGAAAGAAATGCGTGAAGGTAGCCTTCATGCTGGCTGTTTTCACAAGCTCAGGCTACAAGGAGCGACTGTCCCAGGGCAGTCGAGACTTTCTCCAACCGCAAGGCAAGTGAAGCGGTGCCCTTTGCGCCTCACACTCTTCAATTTAGGGTACCCACATGGGGCTGGTTACAGAGCACCATCTATAGATTAACTTAAGAAACCCACCCAGCAGGGCTCGGGGTGGGTGCATATGGACACTATTCTTTCTGCTCTTAATGTTTCCATAAACATTAAGAGCAGAAAGAATACAGTGTCCATATGCACCAGCCTAATGTTAAAATAATAGAGGAATTCAAGAGCCCCGGCTAGCGGGCGGAGATGGGCAAAGCAGTTCTCAGAGAACGACCCAAAAAAAGAAATGCACCAATGACGGCTGAGAGAGCCCGGGCCGTTGCTGTGGCAACCAAGCCCAAAAGAGGAAGAGAGTTCAGTCTTTTCGGGCCTTTGTAAGAAACATAAATAAATAGAGAAAATAGTTAATTTAAAGCACACTGGGGTTGCTCAGATAGTCCCCCGAAGGCAGCGCACGGAGCAGACCTCGCAAGTACAAGATCAAAAGCTAATCTTGAGAACAGGGGAGAGAAGGTTTCCTTCTCTTTTTGGACATTCCAAGTTTTTGGTCACCCCACCACTGTTCTCATGACCCATTATGGTCAACAGATAGAAATACTTTTCTTCTCTGCTGCTAGACCTCTCAGCAAGGTACCAGGACTTATCTCCACAATCTCAGAGTATATTATTGGACAGGTTGAAAGCATTAGGTCACCATAATAGGTTAACTTAAAGGATACAACAAATAGAATGGTGACGACCTCAAACTTCAGGATGGCTGAAGCCATTTCTGTGGGGGGGCACAAAAAAAACAAAATAACACTTCTTGCTAATGGCGTGTCATCCATATAACCAGACTTGAGGCAGACGTTGCATTATTAGTCAGAAGACTTTGCTGTATGACCACAATCCATAACATAATATTTTACTGTCAAGTCACAAAGTGAACTTCAAAAGACTTCCACCTGATTAACAATTATGCTCCAACCAAGAGTATTTACCCAAAAATATAATGCATGTAGACAATGTAGCCTAGCCCATGCATATAGGTTCTCCTATCTATTGCAATGAAGTCACACAATATGAAAACATTTCATACAACATAATGAACCTGTGACAGCTTCCAAACCCCATCTCCCACCCATAGTACAGTTCAGAAAAAGGACAGTGGGCTTTTTCCATACTTTAAAAGGCACTGTACCTCCAACTGCTACTGTGAAGAAGAATTGTGTGTGTGTGTGTGTGTGTGTGTGGGGGGGGGGGGCGGTGTTAGGGAGCTTGATTATCTCCCAGGTCATCGTGCAGAGCGCTCCATGCTAACTTTAGCAGCACTCCACATCAATGAAAAGACACTTGAGGACCCCTCCCCTCCCTCACTTCCTCTGCCAGGGCCCTCCGATAGCCAACTAAAACACCCGGCCTAAACTGCTCCTTTGGAATATGCCTAGTGCTGAATGAGAGGGGAGCCAGTGTTCAGATACCCTATATATTAAAAACGGAAGCATCCGTGGCACATGCCCATATTTGAAATCCCACCTCTAACACCAATGTGCCTGGTTGGTGCGTTGGTCGTAAATGCAGTGGTTTCTACTGTGCCTGGTTGGTGCGTTGGTTATAAATGCAGTGGTTTCTACTGGGCCTTGTTGGTGCGTTGGTTGTAAATGCAGTGGTTTCTACTGGGCCTGGTTGGTGCGTTGGTTGTAAATGCAGTGGTTTCTACTGGGCCTGGTTGGTGAGTTGGTTGTAAATGCAGTGGTTTCTACTGGTGGTTTGTTGTGGCCGAGTATTGGTGCTAAACCGTGTTGTTGGAGTCCGGCATGCTAGCTGGCTGTGGCGTCTTATGACTAGGTGCCCTGGACGATTTTCACGGAAGAACACTGTACCTAGTTAGCTAGCTGAATAAACTAAGTTAGTCTATTCCTAGAAAACATTGAACCGCTGTAGTTTACAACAATTATAGTTTCTGAGGTGGAAGTTGGGAGAGTTATATTTGGGAGTTGTGGTGAGGGAGGCCCCGCTCTCTCCTTTCCCAGATGTTTAGTTCATTTCATTCCGATCTCCTTTGCATTATTGTAGCCATTTTCTGCAGCCTGTCAACTATGCCTCTGTCTATCCCTGTTCTCTCCTCTCCGCACAGGCTATACAAACGCCTCACACCACGTGCCTGCTGCCTCTCTAACCTGGTGGTCCCTGCACGCACCACCCACGTGGAGTTCCAGGTCTCAGGCAGCCTCTGGAACTGCTGTTCTGCTGCCAACAAGGCAGAGTTCATCTCAGCCTATGCTACCCTCCAGTCCCTCGACTTCTTGGCGCTGACAGAAACATGGATTACCACTGAAAACACTGCTACTCCTACTGCTCTCTCCTCGTCTGACCATGTGTTCTCGCATACCCCGAGAGCATCTGGTCAGCGGAGTGGTGGCACAGGAATCCTCATCTCTCCCAAATGGACATTCTCTATTTTTCCCCTGACCCATCTGTCTATCTCCTCATTTGAACTCCATGCTGTCACAGTCACTAGCCCATTTAAGCTTAATATCCTTGTCATCTATCGTCCTCCAGGTTCCCTTGGAGAGTTCATCAATGAGCTTGACGCCTTGATAAGTTCCTTTCCTGAGGATGGCTCACCCCTCACAGTTCTGGGGGACTTCAACCTCCCTACGTCTACATTTGACTCATTTCTCTCTGCCTCCTTCTTTCCACTCCTCTCCTCTTTTGACCTCACCCTCTCACCATCCCCGCCTACTCACAAGGCAGGCAATACGCTTGACCTCATCTTTACTAGATGCTGTTCTTCTACTAATCTCACTGCAACTCCCCTCCATGTCTCCGACCACTACTTTGTATCCTTTTCTCTCTCGCTCTCCTCCAACACTACTCACTCTGCCCCTACTCAGATGGTAATGCGCCGTCGCAACCTTCGCTCTCTCTCTCCCACTACTCTCTCCTCTTCCATCCTATCATCTCTTCCCTCTGCTCAATCCTTATCCCTCCAATCTCCTGATTCTGCCTCCTCAACCCTCCTCTCCTCCCTTTCTTCATCCTTTGACTCTCTATGTCCCCTATCCTCCCGGCCGGCTCGGTCCTCCCCTCCAGCTCCGTGGCTTGATGACTCATTGCGAGCTCACAGAACAGGGCTCCGGGCAGCCGAGCGGAAATGGAGGAAAACTAGACTCCATGCGGACCTGGCATCTTTTCACTCCCGCCTCTCTACATTTTCTTCATCTGTTTCTGCTGCTAAGGCCACTTTCTACCACTCTAAATTCCAAGCATCCGCCTCTAACCCTAGGAAGCTCTTTGCCACATTCTCCTCCCTGCTGAATCCCCCCCCCCTCCCCCTCCTCCTCCCTCTCTGTGGATGACTTCGGCAACCATTTTGAAAAGAAGGTTGACGACATCCGATCCTCGTTTGTTAAGTCAAATGACACTGCTGGTCCTGCTCACACTGCCCTACCCTATGCTTTGACTTCTTTCTCCCCTCTCTCTCTCGATAAAATCTTGCGACTTGTGACGGCCGGCCGCCCAACAACCTGCCCGCTTGACCCTATCCCCTCCTCTCTTCTCCAGACCATCTCCGGTGACCTTCTCCCTTACCTCACCTCGCTGATCAACTCATCCTTGACCGCTGGCTATGTCCCTTCCGTCTTCAAGAGAGCGAGAGTTGCACCCCTTCTCAAAAAACCAACACTCGATCCCTCTGATGTCAACAACTACAGACCAGTATCCCTTCTTTATTTTATCTCCAAAACTATTGAGCGTGCCGTCTTTAGCCAACTCTTGCTATCTCTCTCAGAATGACCTTCTTGATCCAAACCAGTCAGGTTTCAAGACTGGTCATTCAACTGAGACTGCTCTTCTCTGTGTCACGGAGGCTTTCCGCACTGCTAAAGCTAACTCTCTCTCCTCTTGTCCTTCTAAACCTGTCTGCTGCCTTTGATACTGTGAACCATCAGATCCTCCTCTCCACCCTCTCCGAGCTGGGCATCTCCGGCGCGGCGCACTCTTGGATTGCGTCCTACCTGACCGGTCGCTCCTACCAAGTGGTGTGGCGAGAAGCTGTCTCCGCACCACGTGCTCTCACCACTGGTGTCCCCCAGGGCTCAGTTCTAGGCCCTCTCCTATTCTCGCTATACACCAAGTCACTTGGCTCTGTCATATCCTCACATGGCCTCTCCTATCATTGCTACGCAGACGACACACAACTAATCTTCTCCTTTCCCCATTCTGATAACCAGGTGGCGAATCGCATCTCTGCATGCCTGGCAGACATATCAGTATGGATGACGGATCACCACCTCAAGCTGAACCTTGGCAAGACGGAGCTGCTCTTCCTCCCGGGGAAGGACTGCCCGTTCCATGATCTCACCATCACGGTTGACAACTCCGTTGTGTCCTCCTCCCAGAGTGCGAAGAGCCTTGGCGTGACCCTGGACAACACCCTGTCGTTCTCCGCTAACATCAAGGCGGTGACCCGATCCTGTAGGTTCATGCTCTACAACATTCGGAGAGTACGACCCTGCCTTACACAGGAAGTGGCACAGGTCCTAATCCAGGCACTTGTCATCTCCCGTCTGGATTACTGCAACTCTCTGTTGGCTGGGCTCCCTGCCTGTGCCATTAAACCCCTACAACTCATCCAGAATGCCGCAGCCCGTCTGGTGTTCAACCTTCCCAAGTTCTCCCACGTCACCCCGCTCCTCCGCACACTACACTGGCTTCCAGTTGAAGCTCGCATCTGCTACAAGACCATGGTGCTTGCCTACAGAGCTGTGAGGGGAACGGCACCTCCGTACCTTCAGGCTCTGATCAGTCCCTACACCCAAACGAGGGCATTGCGTTCATCCACCTCTGGCCTGCTGGCTCCCCTACCTCTGCTGAAGCACAGTTCCCGCTCAGCCCAATCAAAACTGTTCGCTGCTCTGGCACCCCAATGGTGGAACAAGCTCCCTCACGACGCCAGGACAGCGGAGTCACTCACCTCCTTCCGGAGACATTTGAAGCCCCACCTCTTTAAGGAATACCTGGGATAGGATAAAGTAATCCTTCTAACCCCCCAAAAAAAAGTGTAAAGTGGTTATCCCACTGGCTATAAGGTGTATGCACCAATTTGTAAGTCACTCTGGATAAGAGCGTCTGCTAAATGACGTAAATGTAAATGTACTGGGCCTGGTTGCCAGTGGGAGCTAGCCCAGAAACAGGAGGCAGGAGAGTGAAACAGCAGAGGCCTAGTGTTCTCTCAGCTACAGGTAGACTACGTCTCAACCAGGGTTTCCGTTAGGAAAATGTGGCGCCTGACATTTAACTGGCAACATTTTTAAATTGACCTGACATTTGAGAATTTGACCGGACCCATATGCACTGGGTGTGTAACCTGATTAGGGCATTCACCCACAGTGCTCAGAATGACACATTTAGAATATGGTAATTCAATTGTTTTAGCACAGGAACCGGCTCAGAACAGATGACCAAACCACAACCAAAACAAGACACTTTGTGCCATGAGTGGAGAACAGTGGTGACTGAGCAGCTGTTCAAACCCATAACGACAGAGAGAGGCCTGAGTCACTCTCCCTGTGATTGTGATCAGGGCTTTGGGTGGGATCAAAGCACCAGCACAGCCACCAAGCACTTTGAAAACATGACATTATAGAACCCAAATGATAGCATTATCTCTGTCACAATATCAACACCATAAAAAAGTAGAACTGTTGTATTTTTTCTGTATCAACTATCACCATTCTATCATTTTGTCAACCGTCTGCTCATGTGTTTTGGATAAACCTCACTGGCTTTTGAGAAAACTAAACTGGTAATCTAATTTCAGAGCCGAGAGAGAGAGAGAGAGAGAGGCACTGCAACATTTGAATAGCCGTCAGAAAAAGCAAAACATCCATCATAGGCCTGGTTTTAAAATATCACGTGTACAACAAACACGCCCGCTGGCTTTTTGAGTCAGTAACTAAATGTAATAACAGGAGATAGGGCATCCACAGTGGAGCCCTTGTTTTCTTTTCGGAAAAGCCCAATTTACTCCCTTATAAAGCAACAGCATGGAGACAAAGCAGCTTCTCCTGGAGACCAACACTGGCCCATTTCTCTCCCCCCGTTACCTTGCTTTCTTTCCACAGCCACCTAGCGTAGCTGCAGCCAAGCCACAGTCTAGCATAGCAGTGGAGGACTTCCCAGATAAGTAATACTCCGGGGCTCAGGGCTTCGAGGAACGACGCTCTGGCCACGCCTACTGGGCTATGTCACCGGCTCAGAGGCACGCAGCCACTTCCACAAAAGGAATTCCTTCTTACCGTGAGTGAGAGGAAAAAAAGAGAGCAAGAGAGAAAATGAAAGAGGGAGCAAATGTGTGTGTGGTTTAAAAGCATAAAGCTACTGCAGGAGGCCGGGGGAGCGCTGCAGGGCAGCCAGCTGGGTTCCTCCACTAGGTGAGCCCTGTTGGGAGCCGTAACCCAGCTACACTGAGAGAACTCTGCCTCTGTCTCCACTGCTGCTGAGGACGACCATATATGGCTCTGGGATTCCCATGGAAAAAGAAGGCCAGGATTGAAGCAGAGAGAAAAAAAAGTCCAGGGAGATTGTAACTATACATTTAACTGAGGCTCACGCTCGCCAGCCAAAACAATAGCCCTGCTTGAGAGCCAAGTTTGTTTCCATGAGCTGTTACTGTCAGGGATCCAAGGAGAGAGGGCGGGCAAATGAGTGGGGGGCATGGGACAACGAGGTCAGACGGCCACAGAAACACAAGCGTGTGTGTAGCACAATCTCCCTTAATACTGTGCATTGTGGGTTAACATACAGCCATTTGCAGAAAACGCTGATGAAGCCTGTTGTTCATGTCATTCTCTAGGCAAGCACTGACTGAACTCCAGAGGTTAAAGGGACAGTGTGTATGCTTGTGTCTGCCCGCCAGGCATTCAACCAATCCATAGCCATTACGGTTGAAAAATATGGATCACCTCCATAGCCTGGCGTAAAGAGTAAAGGCTCCAGCCGTTGTCCCCTGCGCCATCGTCAACACCTCCATACGTGATCTGAACTCAATGTCTCACATAGGCAAAGTAATGTGCGTGATGGTCCTACAGTGAGGGAAAAAAGTATTTGATCCCCTGCTGATTTTGTACGTTTGCCCACTGACAAAGACATGATCAGTCTATAATTTCAATGGTAGGTTTATTTGAACAGTGAGAGACAGAATAACAACAAAATCCAGAAAAACGCATGTCAAAATATTTATAAATGGATTTCCATTTTAATGAGAGAAATAAGTATTTGACCCCTTTGCAAAACATGACTTAGTACTTGGTGGCAAAACCCTTGTTGGCAATCACAGAGGTCAGATTTTTCTTGTAGTTGGCCACCAGGTTTGCACACATCTCAGGAGGGATTTTGTCCCACTCCTCTTTGCAGATCTTCTCCAAGTCATTAAGGTTGAGGCAACTCGAACCTTCAGCTCCCTCCACAGATTTTCTATGGGATTAAGGTCTGGAGACTGGCTAGGCCACTCCAGGACCTTAATGTGCTTCTTCTTGAGCCACTCCTTTGTTGCCTTGGCCGTGTGTTTTGGGTCATTGTCATGCTGGAATACCCATCCACGACCGATTTTCAATGCCCTGGCTGAGGGAAGGAGGTTCTCACCCAAGATTTGACGGTACATGGCCCCGTCCATCGTCCCTTTGATGCGGTGAAGTTGTCCTGTCCCATTAGCAGAAAAACACCCCCAAAGCATAATGTTTCCACCTCCATGTTTGACGGTTAGGATGGTGTTCTTGGGGTCATAGGCAGCATTCCTCCTCCTCCAAACACGGCGAGTTGAGTTGATGCCAAAGAGCTCCATTTTGGTCTCATCTGACCACAACACTTTCACCCAGTTCTCCTCTGAATCATTCAGATGTTCATTGGCAAACTTCAGACGGGCATGTACAGTGGGGAAAAAAAGTATTTAGTCAGCCACCAATTGTGCAAGTTCTCCCACTTAAAAAGATGAGAGGCCTGTAATTTTTCATCATAGGTACACGTCAACTATGACAGACAAATTGAGGGGGAAAAAATCCAGAAAATCACACTGTAGGACTTTCAATGAATTTATTTGCAAATTATGGTGGAAAATAAGTATTTGGTCACCTACAAACAAGCAAGATTTCTGGCTCTCACAGACCTGTAACGTCTTCTTTAAGAGGCTCCTCTGTCCTCCACTCGTTACCTGTATTAATGGCACCCGTTTGAACTTGTTATCAGTATAAAAGACACCTGTCCACAACCTCAAACTGTCACACTCCAAACTCCACTATGGCCAAGACCAAAGAGCTGTCAAAGGACACCAGAAACAAAATTGTAGACCTGCACCAGGCTGGGAAGACTGAATCTGCAATAGGTAAGCAGCTTGGTTTGAAGAAATCAACTGTTGGAGCAATTATTAGGAAATGGAAGACATACAAGACCACTGATAATCTCCCTCGATCTGGGGCTCCACGCAAGATCTCACCCCGTGGGGTCAAAATGATCACAAGAACGGTGAGCAAAAATCCCAGAACCACACGGGGGGACCTAGTGAATGACCTGCAGAGAGCTGGGACCAAAGCCTACCATAAGTAACACACTACGCCGCCAGGGACTCAAATCCTGCAGTGCCAGACGTGTCCCCCTGCTTAAGCCAGTACATGTCCAGGCCCGTCTGAAGTTTGCTAGAGTGCATTTGGATGATCCAGAAGAGGATTGGGAGAATGTCATATGGTCAGATGAAACCAAAATATAACTTTTTGGTCAAAACTCAACTCGTCGTGTTTGGAGGACAAAGAATGCTGAGTTGCATCCAAAGAACACCATACCTACTGTGAAGGATGGGGGTGGAAACATCATGCTTTGGGGCTGTTTTTCTGCAAAGGGACCAGGACGACTGATCCGTGTAAAGGAAAGAATGAATGGGGCCATGTATCGTGAGATTGAGTGAAAACCTCCTTTCATCAGCAAGGGCATTGATGATGAAACGTGGCTGGGTCTTTCAGCATGACAATGATCCCAAACACACCGCCCGGGCAACGAAGGAGTGGCTTCGTAAGAAGCATTTCAAGGTCCTGGAGTGGCCTAGCCAGTCTCCAGATCTCAACCCAATAGAAAATCTTTGGAGGGAGTTGAAAGTCCTTGTTGCCCAGCGACAGGCCCAAAACATCACTGCTCTAGAGGAGATCTGCATGGAGGAATGGGCCAAAATACCAGCAACAGTGTGTGAAAACCTTGTGAAGACTTACAGAAAACGTTTGACCTGTGTCATTGCCAACAAAGGGTATATAACAAAGTATTGAGAAACTTTTGTTATTGACCAAATACTTATTTTCCACCATAATTTGCAAATAAATTCATGAAAAATCCTACAATGTGATTTTCTGGATTTTTTTTCAAAATTTTGTCTGTCATAGTTGATGTGTACCTATGATGAAAATTACAGGCCTCATCTTTTTAAGTGGGAGAACTTGCACAATTGGTGGCTGACTAAATACTTTTTCCCCCCACTGTATATGTGCTTTCTTGAGCAGGAGGACCTTGCGGGCGCTGCAGGATTTCAGTCCTTTACAGCGTAGTGTGTTACCAATTGTTTTCTTGGTGACTATGGACCCAGCTGCCTTGAGATCATTGACAATATCCTCCCGTGTAGTTCTGATTCCTCACCGTTCTCATGATCATTGCAACTCCACGAGGTGAGATCTTGCATGGAGCCCCAGGCCGAAGGAGATTGACAGTTCTTTTGCGTTTCTTCCATTTGCGAATAATCGCACCAACTGTTGTCACCTTCTCACCAAGCTGCTTGGCGATGGTCTTGTAGCCCATTCCAGCCTTGTGTAGGTCTACAATCTTGTCCCTGACATCCTTGGAAAGCTCTTTGTTCTTGGCCAGGTTGGAGAGTTAGGAATCTGATTGATTGATTGCTTCTGTGGACAGGTGTCTTTTATACAGGTAACAAGCTGAGATTAGGAGCACTCCCTTTAAGAGTGTGCTCCTAATCTCAGCTCGTTACCTGTATAAAAAAAAAGACACCTGGGAGCCAGAAATCTTTCTGATTGAGAGGGGGTCAAATACTTATTTCCCTCATTAAAATGAAAATCAATTTATAACATTTTTGACATGCGTTTTTCTGGATCATTTCTTTGTCAGCGGGCAAACGTACAAAATCAGCAGGGGATCAAATACTTTTCTGTATCTGGTTAGGCCTAGCTCATGAGACATGATCTCTTTCTTTCCTGGTATTACCAAAAGACTGCTCTTGGGAAAGAACAACTCAAGACACAGATAAGCATCAGAGTGTGATTTCCTCAGAGCTAAGCCACACAGTACTAGATGAGGAAACAGTTTACACAGTTAGGAGGGTTGTCTTGGCTCTCCAATGTGAGAGCGGCATATAGTGCAGACTGGGCTTTCAAGTAGGAGAGGAGCTGGGTGTGTGTTCTGTGGTGGTGGTTGTGGGGGCGAATGCTGGGTAATGGGAGGAGGGGGGTTACAGTGATAAAAGCAGGCAATAGGAGTTAGTAGCTGAAGCTCACTTGTGGAGCCTCGACGAGGAAATGAGAAAAATAAACAAATACTTCCTGTTCCTCTGCATGAAAATCTCTCCAACACCCCCATCCCCCTCTACATCCTATTCCCCCCATTTAGGAAGAGGAGAAACATTCCTGTCAGTCCTCCTGCCCTCTCAAAACGGACAACGACGGCAGGGCACACCTTTAATTAGCCAATGAAAATCTACTAGAGTAGTCCTGAGCAGAGCAAAACTCTGGTGGAGACTAGGGCGTTGGGATTTCCAAAGGCACACCTAATCTCCCTGAGCCTCAGAAAATGTCAACTACATTGGAAGGATCACATGAATCTCCAGTGCGGTCTAAGGAGACTAAATCAGACCAAAATTACTGGTACACCAAGAGTTCTATATAGCATGCTAAACGGCTCATTGCTCATGAAAGAGGTCACTTATCTGGGTTGAAAAGGCTACACTTCTTGATTGACATTGCTGTGCTTCCGACTGTAGCCTCCTTTCTCCAGACCGGCACATGTACAGTAGGGCAGTTGCTTATTTTTGGTTCATTTAATTATTAATTTGGCAGGCTATCAACATCTGGGATAAAAGCTCAATTAGACTTTCTGACTGGACAATATTCACGCTCTACAAAATATGTAAAATCAAGTCTACAATATTAGGAAATGAACAGTGAAAAATATGCAAACGGTGACATTGAACCAAAATGTCCATTTGGATTTCAAAAAGGCACCAGAGTGAAAATAAGAGTAAATTTTACTTATAGTATATTCCTGTTCTGAATAGTTTCCTACTCTGTTGGTCTGTTCAGCGGTGTTAATGGCACCACTAAATTACTGCACCTGGAAATTCTAAATAAAATCAGTGGTTTTGAATGATGTCCAATGCCTGCAGCCATCAAAACTCACAAGCCAAGCACTCTGACACCCAGCTCTATTCACTGACACTGCCTTTCCTCTGCAGTCAAATACAAACACACACACAGTACACACACAAGCACAGCACACACACAAGCACAGCACACACACAAGCACAGCACACACACACAGTACAGCACACAGCATATAATTAAAAGGCCCTGGCTGCACAACTGCACACAGCAGTTTCACTGGCACACAGTCTGGTGGTAGTTCAGTACATAACTAGATCAATCACAGGCTGAGGGGAAGAGGCAGACTGGTTAGCCTGTACAAAGGTAGCTGAAGAGTTTGTTGTGTACTGGGTTGACTATAGGCAAGGCAAGGCTAGGGAAGTAGCCCACTTTGAAACCACATAGGGGTGTGAAGGCAGTCATGTCTACTAAGTTGTAGGTTCTTCACTCACATATTCTAAGGTGGCCTAGGCCTACATCTTATGGTCCTTCACCATGGCTATAATAAGGACTTTACCTCAGGGATCTTCCTTTTCAAAATGCAGACCATCAAATAATGTTTTAAACAATTTCACCTGCGTTGTATATTGCTTACAATGAAAAGGCCATCATATTTATAGATGTTTATCATAGAAAGAATGTAGCAAGCTACATTTCCTAATGATTTGCTTGAAGTTAATCTTGCATTTTATCAGAGAAAAGTATCTTCACATCAGTTAGAGCGTTGTCTGCTGATAGATGACAATTCACAAACAGGCATTTTGAGTCACATTAGTCTGATGCAGAGCATAAATTACAATAAGAAGCATTTTAGATCTGCGTTTATCGCAGCAAGATATTTAATATGCGTTCTCCTTCTTGCATGAAAAACGCAGAATTCTGCGTTAATGCGACTCCTGTACCTGTCAGTACAGTTTTTGGTCCACCAAATTCACTGGCTGGAAAGATGAGGCCATTTTGAGATTAATGGAAAGAATGTAACCTCTCCCTCCCAGGACAACAAAACAGACTCTGGGCTTAATTGTCCTCCTCGCTGCATAAGACAGAGGAGTTCACAGTCTTCAGCGTCCAGGTGCTTTCGGTTCAAAAACATCTTATAAACCCACACTCAGAGTGAGGCATGTGACTGCTGCTGGAGAGCAAACAACCCTGGGATGGGTTAAAGACCAATCTAGAGCAGAGGAGACTGTGCCACAGGGTGAATAAAACAGACAAGCTGCTGAAGTCATCCCACTAAAATTTTGCAGCAGCTCAATACTATGCTAAAGCCCGAGTGTGGCCGGAGATGTGTGAGTGAGTGAGAGCTCTTGGAAGGTTCTCATCCCAGTTTATCTTACACAGATGTTGTCAACAGGTCTATGTGCCGGGACTATTTCTCAGCGACCCGAGGAGCCCTGACGACATAGTGAGAGATCTATAGCTTCTCGCTCGGGTGAGAAATAGTTTGCATGTACAGGAAAACACAGTGATATCATCAAAACGCATGTGGGAGAGGGTGGTACACTGGTGTGGATCAATGGCAGCTTCTAGTTTCAAATCAACCGTCACTTTGCCTTTAATTTATAGCCGTGTCGCCAGCTTCACCGTCTCGTTTTGATCATGGCTGACATCCGCAGAGCACCTAGCCTATCGGTTGCTTCTGGCGGAGGGTGAAGTAGTGTCTGACAGGTCAAGTCCGACTCCACTGCCTGCCTGGTTGTCACGTCTGTCTGAGCACATATGTGGCAAAAGAGGGTCGAGTTTACACCCCTGCTGAGGAATTCTACCTTCAACCCCAGGTGAGCCAGTTTCAACCTGCGGTGACGCTTGTCTCAAATACTTCAGACAGTCCCTACCACTAAAGCCCTTTGAAAATCAAAGCGTCAGGAAATTGGGTGTCAAGTCGCAAGAAAATGTGAGTGTTTATAACAAAAAAAAATGTATATGCAAGGGTTTGTTTTATTTGAGGTAACGTTGGCAAACTATCCAAGAAAATCTTGAGTTGAACAGACATGGAAGGTGTCTGCTTTCTAATATGTCTGACTGACATTGCGTAAGGAAGCCATGCCGACGGATCATGATCAGCAGACTACCCGACATGTAGAGAAGCAGTCGAGAGCAACGACACAACGACTTCCTGCACTTGATTATAGGTTTTGTAGAAACATTTCAATGAAAACTTAAGACGGGGCCCGCCTGACAGAGCAAGACCTACCAATTATAAAACAGGTAGAATGTGCACGTTCTGTGAGCTTCTCTAATATTTGAGTTGTCACAGGCTAGAGGCGTGACGGTTGTGCTGATGATTCAGAGGCAACGTTGAACCAACATTGGGTTGGGTGACCCGTAATGCTTGAATTATAATATGTTATTAATGACCTAGTGTCCATAAAACTGACAAGCAATCGACTGCTAAGGTTATGAAAACATCAAACTGTATTAGCCATTAACCTTTCTACAAGACAGACTGAACGCATAGACAAAGAGTAATACGATTCAGATTGTCTTAATTCCATACTATAAATAATTGAGTGACATTTTAATGTATTCTCAATTCTCATGCTGCTATTTGCATTATAAATGCATGAATCGCTGCCTTTGAGCAGGTCAACTAGAAAGCCTAAACTTCAGCTACAACTAAAGGGGTGGTCAAATTGTTATTTTTAAAGTGCCTTTCTACTGGAGGTACTTAAAGAGCTTTACATAGTAAGGGCTAAACTCACCTCAACCACCAATGAAATGTGGTTTTAAAAAGCCCTCCAAAAATGACCAAGTGTTTAAGGTCTTAAAATTGGACAAACAGTGACAAATTATCACATCACAAATATAAGGTCATCAAGCTTTACAGTACCCCCTTCGCCATAAACCGCAATGGCTACAATTAGCCTACATTTAATTCAGAGCTGCCATTTGTATTGCCACTGACCTTTGGCAGGTCTAAACAGCCTCTGTTGACAGGGCCCAACACCAGAGGCAGGGGTTTCAGACCATTCCTCGGTGGTTTCAACAAAGGAAGTGGGGCATTCCACTGTAAGCATCCCCTCCTCCACAATCCAAACAGTGCCATGTGCTGTGTTCACCCTGCGCCTGCAGACCCAGTCCACTGCCAAACAGGCCACCTCCAACTTTGGTTTAGGGTTAGGAATAGACGCCTTCAATGAGCAAACCGGCTCGGAGTGACATTGAGTGACAGATAAAGCAAACATCTACAGGAAAAGGTAGCAAGTAGAGAATGAAGTCTGAGACAAAAACTAAGCAATTGCATTCTTTATCTTCTGGGCCTTGGTATGGAAAATAAACAGTGACAAAGTATTCAGTCTTGTTTGGCGTTCCTTTGATTATCTTCAAAGGAGAACCACTGCAAATGTCCCTTGTAATGAGAGGAACATGGTGCTCCCCCGTCATCAAAAGTCACACAGCTCGATTCATCCCAAGTCAACTTAATCTAGCCCTAATTGGGCAGCGCTTTCAGGTCCCATCACACACCAATTCTCACTTCAGATCAGGTGATCCGTGGTAACCCAAAACGTTCTCCGCTTCCCTCCAGGGTAAGTGAGTTTACAGCCTTGAGAACCAAAACAGAACGCAGCATGACTGGTGGAAGAAATGTTCCAGAACGGAATATTTCAGCAATAGGATCTGTGCGAAGACAACACTTTACAAGGCCAGACCATCAAAATATAAAGTCAACAAGTACATTTTCCAAAATGAATCAATAGATTGAATTCAAGCAACAACAAAAACTTCTAAGCAACTACTGAAAGTCGGAATCTGTGCTTCCTGCCACGATTCAGGGTTGGGGCTGGAGCAATTATGTAATGTGTTAATGTAACTGGTGCTGCTTTGGATGGAACTGCAGTGAGGGCCCCATGCACTGCTGTCTGCATAGGTTCCATTTCAAGATTCAGGCAGTCCATGTGATTCTAAACTGCTGCTGGCTACTCTGCTCAGTCAGTGGTTATGTAACTCTATGTACGCAAATATGCCGAAAAGCCACTAGCAACTTGGCATGAGACGTTGCCATGGTTACATTGTTAATAGAGTTCACACACCGATAGTGAGGGCGTGGAAGGTAAACTGTTGCTAAGGTAAAAAAGTGAACAGTTGGCATTTTATCGAGCCTATCCCAATGTCGTAAAACCTTCACCATGACGTCAAAACCACAACTTACAAAAAGCTACTTTGATGAGCCAGTAAAAATGTAATCCTTAACAATAACTGTACCAGCTAGGCTATATACTGTAAGTACATTACCAATGATAGACAATGTGGACGACTCAAAAGAAAGGCCAGATATGGGTGAATACACCTGTTGTTTCCAAATTTTTTGCCACATTTTAGTCATTTAGCAGACGCTCTTATCCAGAGCGACTTAGTTAGTGAGTGCATACATTTTCATACTGGCCCCCCCGTGGGAAACAAACCCACAACCCTGCCGTCGCAAGCGCCATGCTCTACCAACTGAGCTACAGGGGACAGTGCAGGCCCTGCCTTGATAGGGCACAGTAGTCAGCTGGTTCCTGGCATCGCCTGGGGAGAGGCTGGCAGGCAGGCCAGAAAGAGGGTAGGACTGTGGGAGGGGGGGGGTTGACAGCTGAGGAATGCCTGCTCTGCTCTCCCTTTGCCATGGTTTCCATCTACTGTCATGCGAGGAATGCACGGGCCAGGACGTCAGGGCCGGAATGCTACCCATCCAGTGCATATCTACAAACATCTCTCTCCAGTCCTGCCCCCTCATTCACAACTCCCTGTACCTCCTCTCCACCCCTCACCGACGGGGAGCAACTGTATGGAAAGCGTTACAATTCTGGTTTATAGTAGCACCATTATATGTATTTCCTAGCCCTTCACACATCGACTTCAAGTCAATGCGTTTACTCAGTGGTCCTAGAAGGCTGCAGGGTGTGAGGGCTTGTGTGCCAGCAGTAAAGGCTTCAGCATGCTTCATATCGGCTGATGTCTCGCCAAACTCAGCTAGCCAAACGAGTGTTCTCGCATACTCCCTTAAAAAGAAATTTGTTTGAAAAAAGAGAAAAAAAAGCAGCAATAGTACCGTTTGTCCATTAAGACGCCATAACCAAATACTCCGAATTAATCTAAGATAACTCAAGAAATGTCATAAAATTGACATTTTTACCAAGGAGATCTTAGTCGTGCAATTTTACATTAAGATGTTTGGTGCAGTATTTCTAGTAGGTGATCTCTGTTCCACACAGACAAGCCCTTTCAAGCCAGACTGTCCATATATAATCCACATAAACTCCAAATGCATGCCAGTACAAAGCTAAGCGGTCCAGAGTATGTGTGGCGGTGACTCATACCCAAACTTAGAATCATCTCCTCAAACCGAGCTATACTGAGAGGAACTGGTGCAGGTGGTATTTATAACCTGGCACTCACAAGTGGCGGGAGTGCAGTGCAGTCACTGCACCCGAGGAGGAGTGAGTGACCCTCCGTGTAAAAACAGAGCATTGTTACAACAAAAAAATAGAGGTCACTGCCTTGTCACCAGGAAGGGACATGGTTCAGGGCATGTCAATGGCCTCTGATGTCATCAGCACTCGACAGCCCCCATAAACAATTGTTGCAGACAAAATAACAGCTCTACAGCTGCAACTGAAAGGAGAGTTGCCACTCTACCATGTCAATTAGCCTACACTGCCTGGCAGGTCAGAGGTCACCCAGGTACCAGCATGGTAGCAGCATTAGAGTAATGTTAAAGCCACCCGTAGTCTCACTACTAAGCCAATTATTACAGTAGTGGTGAATCGTGGCACCATGTTTGACTCTATAAATAAATAGGCTAGCCAAACCGCAGGCAGATGACTACTAATCCTATACACCCAATAAAGAGGCAGGTGTTTTCGAAGAAGACGTGTTAGGGACCAATGAAAATATTAGGCTTGTTTACAATGAATGGGGGGTGGGCAGTGGAGTATTGGGGAGAATTAGCTTACTAGACTTTGATTTAGTTCCATTGAAGACCAGGACTAGGGTGCATTACCACTACTGGCCTCCTGCTAATAGGAGGGGAGTCATTAACCATTATTCTGACAACTTTGATTCTCTAAGCCAACTGGCCCTACTCCTTGAAGGCAGAGATTCCCAACGTGGATAATGATTAGCAAAGCCATCAGGGACAATTAACGTGGCAACCCAGACTGAGCCACATTAGATGGGGGTTTGCAAAAAATGTCACTATTGGAATAGTATCAAGAATTGTTTTTTTATAGCAAACGTTTGTCTACTTTTCTAACTCTGCATTGTTGGGAATGGGCTCGTAAGTAAGCATTTCACTGTAAAGTCTACACCTGTTGTTTTCGGCGCATGTGACCAATAAAATTAGATTTGTCGGATATCCGAAATACATGTGGCTGTTTGTTTTTTTACATAAATTTTTTACCTGAGCGCTGCTGCGCGAGGGAGCTGCGGAGGTGCCGGTGAGATGGGAGTGAGTAGACTGAGGCAGAGAGTGACGCTACTCGGCTACAGCCAAGACTACCTAGCTTGTAGAAGCCACTGTTATTCATCATCCCATATAACAGTGCCCATCTTGACTGGATTAGCCTAGAGAAGCTAAGCTAGCCAACTATAGCTAGCTAGGCTAATTGAGGCCACATTTTGCACTTTCTCTCCAACCCCATTCTGATAGAACTGCCTACCTGTTGGTTGCTCGTAGTAACCTACTTCTCATTTCGCTAACTTTTAATCACGTAACTTTATTCCATCTTGCATTGCAATAGTGAAGTCAATACACATTGAGCTGCTTTGATTAGCCAACAAACACCTGAATGGTCCTCTGTAGCGCAATTGGTAGAGCATGGCGCTTGTAACGCCAGGGTAGTGGGTTCGCTCCCCGGGACCACACATACGTAAAAATTTATGCGCACATGACTAAGTCGCTTTGGGGAAAAAAAGCGTCTGCTAAATGGCATATTATTATTATTAATGCTACCAGTCTTTATGGGGAGAACATCAAAAAACTACATTGAAAGGTTTGTTGTATTTATTAGTGTATAATTTCAAATGTCATGGTATATTATTGTATGTAACAATGTCACATGGATATTTTATTTTAGAAAATGAATTAATGAACACTCACAAGTATTCAAATACTGACGTCTGGATATTTGAATAACCGTGCACATCCCTAAACCAAATATCTGTTGGTTTGAGCAAACCAACATCAGCATGGCCTTCCTGAAATCCTAGGATTAGCACGCTAAACGCGAATCCCTATATCGCCTTCAACTCTTTTCCAAGACCCTGAAGCCAGGGATCACATGCTGGAACACAAACACAAAGCTGCTCCAAGTCTCTCCAGACATGGTTAGGTCTCACGCGCTGCATCGCAAATGCTTTCCTCACTCTGCTCATCCCTGGAGTAGACTCCAGTCCAAAAAAAGGCAATGTTTTCACCCAGTGAGCCTGCAGAGCAGGGAGCTGACTAATTCCAGTTGAAAGGAAGACCAACTCGGTCACCCTAAAGAAAGGCTGATTAAGAGACATGCACTACTAGTTAGGGACTTTCTAATGTCAGATAAGACACAATAATTTGTGTGAATTCCTCCTCATCCCCCCAAAGTCAACTAGTTATACAGCAGCATCTATTCTAGGGATACGGCACCACTTCCACACCCTGAGATGGGCCTTGAGGGATATAGCCTTGCCCGGCAATAACATTGTTTATAAAAGATGCACACATCACACTACTTAAGAGAAAGTGCGGGTGATGCATCACTTAGCAAAGAGGACATCTGGGTGATGAGATCATTGTAGATGTAAGGTTCAAGACAGTTTGAGCATGCAAGACTTCTTCAATAAACCATGACTCATTCTGACTTTACTCAAATGCATTTGGGGAGAAAGGCAGACCTACATTTTCTCCATTTTTCATTTAAGCCTGTGTGAAAACCTTTGATGAACAGTTAACGTGTTAGTTATTCTATGGCTACAATGACACAAAACAATGGCATGACTTTAAATGTTTATGTGTAGTAGCTGTTTGAAAAAAACGATAGCCTAAAAGCACAACACTTTCCACTGACTTAGAGGACTTCTGGCTTCCATGGGCACTCTGTTTTGTTGTCAGTATTCAGGGTAACAGGCTGGTGCTCCACCTGCCATAATGTAGGCTAAAGTGTTGACTAATAACATTAACAGCCCAAAAACCTAGGATTGGCTTATTTCAGACAGCTGAAAGCGACAGGTATTGACATGTAAACCTCACATTCTCTCTGAGAGATGTGTCAGCTGTTATCCGACTGCAGAACAGTTTACTGTGCAGCAAAACCCATGTTAGTAATGCAACATTGCAATCCGAACACATCTGCAGGATATAGGCTAGATAGCCTAATTTAGAGCCAATCGCCAATTCCAAAGTGTAACAATCTTTATAAAATGAGCGTATGATTCTAATTCTGAGCATTTACCTAGTTTTAAGCTAAGAATGTTAGTTAGCTAGGCTGTTTGAAAAGTACACTGTCCTAACTACTTTGAAACACAACAAGTTTTGATTGCCAATCGATGCAGATTGCTTATAATAAAATTGCACAGATCTATGCATAGCTATATCCTCCATATATCAAAATAACTGGGCTGTGCCTACCTTACCAGAGCAGCAAAGGAAACTAGGCCAAAACCAATACATGCACGTATTGTGATACATGTAATCTGTAGTGTAATATATATCACACTTGAAAAAACAGCTTTGAATCCAGTGAAGTCTCAAATTGCAATTACAAAATGTAGATACAAATTGCAACGTTATCAATCTGCTATTTTATTATTACTGAAATGATAGGAGTAGCTACAGAATGTCAAAAGACGTGGCTCCTGGGGCTAACGTTAGCTTGTAGTGGGCTGTTGTATGATGATTTAGCTAGCCTAAGTCAGGCTAGTTAGTTACATCTGCTATTAACCACAGATAATATTTCTTGAAAATATAAATGTGTCATGACTGTAGCTAGTTACAGTCGTCCTGCCCTTTAGACTAGAGACTGCGGCATTGCTATTGTTGCTAAACATATTTCTGATAATGCACCCACTCCTCACATCCAGGAACAACTTACAGCACTTCAACCAACTAAAATATTGTTGCATGTCACAGCTTCGACGTGATCCAAACTGACATTTGATTAACTTAATTTGAATTGAGTTTTACTGCCGACTGACTACAGTCAAGCTTATGCTTGGTAACGAACAGGCTAACTAAACGTTCTTTCCACCATTTGCACAGGCTAGCTAACGTTAGCTAGCCAGCTAGCCAACTTGTAGCACGTTAGCTAGCAATTAACAAAACATTTTACTTTTCTGTACTTCCTATTGACTCCAATACAACACGATTGGTTTTAACCTCGTCGACGACTGTAATACTTGAATATTTGTTAAACAACAAACCAACAGTATAGAGTTAAGCTATCTTTCATAGCGTACAGGCTAGCCAGGGCAGGGCGACAGATCAGTTCCAATAATGGTTTGCCTAGCTAGCTAGCTACAGTAACTGGTTAGATGTTAGCAAGCGAGCCAACGTCATTCTTCCTGACTATGGATGTTTGAATCAGTTGCTGATATACAAAGACCAAATAGCTAACTATCCATATTTTCAACATTAGCTAACCTAAGAATACATGTAACATACCTAGTTAGCCCAAACAGAATAGCTACCAATCAGGTATTTTATGAGTTTATCCACCCCTTCGCTTCTGATCCAATTCAATCAACACAGCCCAACAAATGAAATGGCCCTGTCTCTCGTCTAAAAAAGACGGGCGTGCTAGGTAAACAGACTGAGCTTCAGTAGGAATGACTCCTTTCTCCATTGCTGTGGCAGGAGGAGACGTTAACTACTATCTTTGGCAAGACATATGGTTGTCGTACTATCGTATGGGCAGTGTCTAGGCTTATAGCTGTAAATGACAAACCTGGTGGAGGGCAGTCAGACCGTCTACATTGGCGTAGTTGATGTCAGCACCCCGGTCAATCATTCGGAGCACCTCCTCGGTATCGCCGCTTGAGCAGGCAGCCAAAAACACGGCGCCATCGTCGAACTTCACCTTCGTCTTCTTCTTTTTCAGAATAGGAGGCTCGATGTCTGTCTCCGACCCTAACCACCGTTTCAACTGTTCGTTCCTTTTTTGCTTGGCGTCCGCCATCTTCATCCCCTCCTGTCTCGGGTTTCTTATCTTTCTCCAAGAGAGGATATACTTTATAGTGCCACTATCCCACAGCGCACTGGGGCGTGGGAAGGGGGGGGCTGAGAGAGCGTCTGGATTGTTTTCCATAAACTCGCGAGACAAAGTAACGTCACCTCAGGATCTGCAGTGTAACGTCATCATCAACAGATAAAGGGAAATGAGGAGATTGTACATTCCTTGACAGAGTTGGAGAGTGTTATCATTTATTAATCAGAGGAGATTGTACATTCCTTGACAGAGTTGGAGAGTGTTATCATTTATTAATCATAAATAGGAGCGCTAAGACCAGCATAATGTCGATTTTAGTCATTGTGAGTTCTATCAGGATTGCTTACCGTTTTTCTCAAGGGTTTTTATGATGACTGGTCAAACTAAGTCAAAACATTTGAGAAAATATGTATTTTATTTCTTAGACCAGAGATAGGCTATTGATAAACATATCTCTTTCATAAATTTTTTCATCTGTTTATTAATAACATTCAAAGAACATCATCCGTATCCATATGAAATTACCAGAGGAAGACAATAACAATTAAATAACATTACCAATATAAATAGGCAAGGGGGTTTATGTTTTACCAACAAGTGATACAACGGTGTAAAAAGGCACTATCGCCAAAAGCAGAACTTGCAGATTTCTTAAGGTAGCAAATTGAGCTTTGCATGCTAAGGTCTCAGAAAACAAAAAGTGAAATCGATGTTGCAGAGCGATTATCAGCAGACAGGCAGGCCACATACTGTACAACACAGGCCAATTAAATGCATGTCTTATCAAGATGATTTCAGAGCCTTGTATTCATCAAGGATGAGGTGCTATTACATTGTTTTTACATTTAGAGTTATTCATGAGGCCCTAAAAAACTCAAAACCATCTCACCAATGATTAAAAGGACACATCAAATTACATCCCAAAGAATTTAAAACTGGGCCTCTAAATGAAATGTGACCATGGTCACTTAATCAGACTTTCAATTTTAAATAGCTTGATTACAAAACAACCAACAGTTGAACAAATATCTATCTATTTTCTACTTAAATATCTCTGTGGTAGTTTCACTGTAGTAGCAGGATATTAGTTGTTTACTCAGTTTGTGCCCATCTGTGTCAGCTGTGCCACTCCTTCAGAGTAGCCATTATGGAGAGAGAGACTATTGTCCATGAAACATTAGCTGGCCAGTCCATGGAGATAATTACAGTAGATATGAGAGAGACAAGTAGAAGCCTTTTGCCATGGTGTTTTGAAGCACTGTGGGTCGATAGGAAAACGTTTAGTGACCAGTGTGCAACAACAACTTATCTATAGGAAACTATTGACTTCCTCCTTGGCCTCAAATGGGATTGGAAACCCAAGGGTGTAAGCCATGGTATAGACTACTTTGTCTCTCAGTAGTGTTTGTGTGTGTGTTTTGTCAGGGGAAAATACCTTCACAAGAGACATCCACTTTATTTTGTGTGTTGGATGGTTATATCAGGTATAAACCAGTGGAGGCTGTTGAGGGGAGAACGCCTCATAATAAAGGCTGGAACGGAGTAAATTGAATGGCATCATTTGATACCATTCCACTGATTCCGCTCCAGCCATTACCACGAGCCCGTCCTCCTCAATTAAGGTGCCACGAACCTATTGTGGTATAAACAGATGGTGATTCTCACCATTGCCACAATATTGCTGAGGCAAAGTATGTTCAGGGCCCTCGAAACACCTTGCATAGCAACTGTGGCTCTGGTAAGACAAACACAATTGTCTCAAGTGGATAAGCTTGGCAGGACCCAAATATTCAATCTGCATTTTTTTCCCTTTCTCCAACATGAGTCACCAATACGGACATACGTGGCTAATTACTGTAGACATCACAGGAGGCTGCTGTGGGGAGGACAGCTCATAACAATGGCTGGAATGGAGTACCATTCCATTTATTCCTTTCCAGCCATTACTATGAACCCGTCCTCCCCAATTAAGGTGCCACCAGCCGCCTGTGGTAGACCTACTCTGTGTATTTCTGTCCCATCAGCACATGTTCCTTTTCATAACAGAGACACAATGCACACAAAGTGCAATATAAAGCACCTTTACCACAAACCAGTACCTGTAATGATTTGATGGGAGCACTTGTAGCGCCAGGAATGTCTAGTGGACTCAAGCTCTGGGGTGGTCCAGACTTAGCCCTGACTGAATGCAAGATGGACCGGCGAAGAGTGGTTTTTATTTTGAACCACCGAGCGTTATTATTGGCAGACACCCATGTGTACGCCGCAGGGGTGTGGTTTTGCTTCCTTGTATGCTGGTTGTGGAGTTGTTTCTAGAGGCCAGTTCCTAGGCAGTCGTCATGGAGCGTGCCACAACACTATTTAAATGGATGTGCTGTTTACTGTCATGTTCATAATGATAGTGTTTATGGGTTTGAGGACAAAAATTGTTGGTCTAATTGTCTTGCTAATTCTGGTGGGTGGGAACGGCTCCTGGATCTCAAAATAGTTTATTTCCTACATGAAATCTAGAAGATCCCTGTGTATAAAACAAGTGGGGATAATAGTGATACAGATACATGTTTCTGAAGTTGGTTGACCATTATAATCTGCTTTAGTCCATTTTCTGTAACTTTGCTTGATACAATGCTTCATTTGTCAATGGAACCTTTTAGTATCTGTCAGCAGCACCAGAGATGTTGTTGTGCGATAAACCGCCTGCCTCTGGACTATCTGACAAAATCTGACAACCTGAGCCAAAAAGCCATCCAAGCAAAGAAATGATCCGAAACATTTACACAGCTCCACCCACATGAGTTAAACCTCAAGACAGACCGATCACTGTGAGGACAGAAGGGGAGTGACGAGAGAGAGATCTCCTCTGTAGATCCAACCGGCTGCCACTTCTTTTCCCAAACCTGGTCCCTCCATCAGACCCAGTGGACGTCCAGTGAGGACAGACTTATATTTTTAAATATATATATTTGTATTTATTTATTGAATATTAAAACATACAGTGCCTTGCAAAAGTATTCATCACCCTTGGCTTTTTCCTATTTTGTTGCATTACAACCTGTCATTTAAATGGATTTGTATTTTTTATTTCATGTAATGGACATACACAAAATAGTCCAAATTGGTGAAGTGAAATGAAAAAAATAACTTGTTTCAAAAATTACAAAAATAATAAATAACGGAAAAGTGGTGCATGCATATGTATTCACCCCCTTTGCTATGAAGCCCCTAAATAAGATCTGGTGCAACCAATTACCTTCAGAAGTCACATAATTAGTTAAATAAAGTCCACCTGTGTGAAATCTAAGTGTCACATGATCTGTCACATGATCTCAGTATACAGTGAGGGAAAAAAGTATTTGATCCCCTGCTGATGTTGTACGTTTGCCCACTGACAAAGACATGATCAGTCTATAATTTTAATGGTAGGTTTATTTGAACAGTGAGAGACAGAATAACAATAACAAAAATCCAGAAAAACGAATGTCAAAATTTTTATAAATTGATTTGCATTTTAATGAGGGAAATAAGTATTTGACCCCTTCTCAATCAGAAGGATTTCTGGCTCCTAGGTGTCTTTTATACAGGTAACAGCTGAGATTATGAGCACACTCTTAAAGGGAGTGCTCCTAATCTCAGTTTGTTACCTGTATAAAAGATACCTGTCCACCGAAGCAATCAATCAATCAGATTCCTAACTCTCCACCATGGCCAAGACCAAAGAGCTCTCCAAGGATGTCAGGGACAAGGTGGAGGTGGAAACGTTATGCTTTGGGGGTGTTTTTCTGGTAAGGGGACAGGACAACTTCACCGCATCAAAGGGACGATTGACGGGGCCATGTACCGTCAAATCTTGGGTGAAAACCTCCTTCCCTCAGCAAGGGCATTGAAAATGGGTCGTGGATGGGTATTCCAGCATGACAATGACCCAAAACACACGGCCAAGGCAACAAAGGAATGGCTCAAGAAGAAGCACATTAAGGTCCTGGAGTGGCGTAGCCAGTCTCCAGACCTTAATCCCATAAAAAATCTGTGGAGGGAGCTGAAGGTTCGAGTTGCCAAACATCAGCCTCGAAACCTTAATGACTTGGAGAAGATCTGCAAAGAGGAGTGGGACAAAATCCCTCCCGAGATGTGTGCAAACCTGATGGCCAACTACAAGAAACGTCTGACCTCTGTGATTGCCAACAAGGGTTTTGCCACCAAGTACTAAGTCATGTTTTGCAGAGGGGTCTAATACTTATTTCCCTCATTAAAATGCAAATAAATTCATAACATTTTTTACATGCATTTTTCTGGATTTTTTTGTTGTTATTCTGTCTCTCACTGTTCAAATAAACCTACCATTATAATTATAGACTGATCATGTCTTTGTCAGTGGGCAAACTTACAAAATCAGCAGGGGATCAAATACTTTTTTCCCTCACTGTATATACACCTGTTCTGAAAGGGCCCAGTCTGCAACACCACTAAGCAAGGGGCACCACCAAGCAAGCGGCACCTTGAAGACCAAGGAGCTCTCCAAACAAAATTGAGCTTTTTGGCCATCAAGGAAAACGCTATGTCTGCCGCAAACCCAACACCTCTCATCACCCCGAGAACACCATCCCCACAGTGAAGCATGGTGGTGGCAGCATCATGCTGTGGGGATGTTTTTCATCGGCAGGGACTGGGAAACTGGTCAGAATTGAAGGAATGATGGATGGCGCTAAATAAAAACAGGCATGAGATGTAACAACGTTGCCCCTCAGTGCCATTCAAACTTACTTTTTGTTTTGTTTTGTTTTGACTTAATTATTTTACTTTTATTTTTGACCAGCAACTCCACTCCCACTTGTCTCCAATTCCACATCCCAACCCTCAGCTTCCCTCAGCCCATCACAGCTATCTCTGCTGTCCACCCTCTTTGGATTTCTACACACCATACAATATATCTTTCAACTATGCTGTGATGTTTAACATATAATTTGAATCTATCTAATCGAATAGAATCGACAGATTGCAAGTTGAAGATAAGTACTATTAGTACGATTATTAGTATATTAGTAATTGATTTACCAGGTCTCTCCAGATCTCCCAACAATGCTATTTCTAGGGTCAATTTTAGATTGTTATGCTTTTTCAGCCATTCCTGAACCTGAGACCAGAAACAGGCTACCTGAGGGCAATACCAAAACAAATGGTCTATTGATTCTGTATCCTCACAACAAAATCTGCAGAGCTGTGATGATTGTATGCACCAAATATTCAACATTTTGTTGGTGGAAAGAATTCTGTACAATAATTTTTGCTCAAAAGCACCAAGTCTTGAATCTTGCGTCGTTTTATATATCAACTCATACCATGGAATCGGTACATCAAAAATCTCTTTCCAACTATTTTGCAATCTGTATGGCACAGCTGTCAACATCCTGGTCCTCAAATGAAACTGGTATACTTTCCTATTTATGCTATTTTTATTCCTCCGCAAGTTTTTATCCTTTATATTGGGCAGACAGACCAGTTCCTTACCTCCTCCCGCTGCCACCTGCCTCCTCCATTTTTGGGTAATGCTGTAATCAATTGGTTGTAATCTTGGATTGAGCAGACCTTCCCATACAATTCTGATAACTCCATGAAATACATAACTCTACCATTCCAATTTACAATATCATTTAAAAACATAATACCCTTTTCAAACATATTTTCCATAAATACAGGTAATTTATCAACCAGCACATTTGAGTTCAGCCATAATATTTGTTGCAATATTTGTTTTGTCTTTTCAGGAGGATGAAATTGAAATTGTAACCAGCTCTGCAATGCTTGTTAGAAAAAGAGAGATACTTTGAAAGAGGTTTCATTTTCAATTAATTGAAAATGAGACATGGCAATCTGCACAAAGGCAAAAAGTCCATTTTTAAACAATCTACATTTAGGGTTCAAGTAAAACTTTTGGATAAGTGAAGCTTTTAGAGAGAGGTTTAGTGCTTTTAGATTTAATAAACTCAATCCACCCAGTTCATATTCATTATATAGATAGGCACGCTTTATCTTGTCTGGTTTAGCATCCCAGATAAAGCTGTTTTTCTTTGGCTCATATGATTTGAAAAACGAATCATCAGGAGTAGGCAGTGTCATAAGTAAGTGAGTAAACTGAGATATGACTAAGGAGTTAATCAGTGCAATTTTTCCATAAAAACAGGTATTTACCTCTCCATGGTTGCAGGACCAGGTCTATTTTTACAAGTTTCCTATTGAAATTCATTGTGGAGTAGTATGTCTACTTCACCGTCAGCCCATTTTATAGGTAAACTGCAGGGTAATGTAAAAGTTGTATTTTTTAAAGATCCAATACGTAATATTGTACACATAATTAGGTTTTAGTCCAGAGAGTCCAGAAAAGTTATCTAGATCTTCAATGAGACAATGCAGGGATCTAGTTTGCAGACTTAATATAAAACTTGAGTCATCGGCATACATGGACACCTTTGTTTTTAAGCCTTAGATTTCGAATCCTCTACTGTTGTTATTTTATCTGATTTTAATAGCTAGCATTTCGATGGTGTCAGTGGGTGCTGTAGGTGGGTGTGGTGCAGGAATCAGGCGCAGGACGCAGAAACTTAGTCCAAAAGACTTTAGTGAACAATCACTTAGAACACGAGCCAAAACGCCCGGAGGCGAGAAAATACGCACACAGGCGTAAAACAAAATGCGCACTAACATGTGCGAGAGCCCTCCCAAAACAGAGGAGGAAAACAGCGAAGCACAGACAACCAACAGTAGCGCAATCACACACAACACATGACAAACACAACGAGAACTTATAGGACAACTAATGAACGCTAAACGATAACAGGTGTACAACATCAAGACAAAACCAAACGAACATCGAAACATGCAACGGTGGCAGCTAGTACTCCGGAGACGACGACCGCCGAAGCCTGCCCGAGCAAGGAAGAGAGGCAGCCTCAGCCGAAACCGTGACAGATGGCCATAAGGAATAGATAAGGAGACAGCAGACACCCTTGTTTAACTCCTCTTGACAATTCAAAACTCCCTGAGAAGTAGCCACTATTTACTATTTTACACCTGGGGTTGCTATACATTACTTTTACCCATTTTATAAGAGACTCACCAAAATTGAAAAAAATCCAGGCATTTATAAATCAAATCCAGTCTTACTTTATCAAAGGCCTTTTTAAAAATCCGCTATAAATACCAGGCCTGGCTTCTTAGATGTTTCATGTTGTTCTATTATTTCTAGTAGTTGTCGTATATTATCTCCAACGTATTGTCCATGTAAAAAACCTGTCTGATCAGGATGAACAATACCTGGGAAAACCGTTTTACAGTTTTTCTCGATTGCTAAGACACATTTCTTGAAAGCTGCTCTCCTTTTCTCTTAACTGTGAACACAATACCCAATTTTCAAGCTACATTCACAAAACCTCAGACTCTTCTTGCAAAACCAAACTTTCACCTCAAAACAGTTCAATCTGTGCTCAAAACTGAACTATGTTGTCAAATCGTGCCCCGAGTCAATCAAAATTAAAAACACTACTGAACAGTCACTAAACACTACGTAGAAAAATAGAAAACACAATGCTCAGGACATGAAGCTGGAGAAATAAATGTTTATTGTTCACTGTAGGCTAAATGCATGTTGCAAAACAAAAAAAACTGTGCATTTAGCACTTGTACAAAAAGACAAAACAGAAATCTTGTGCATTTACATGTAGCACTTGTAAAAACAAACAGAAATCTTATGCGTTTGCCACTTGTGTACAGTAAGCCCATGTAAAAAAATAAAGTACAAAAATATACAAATAAGTGCATTACTCAGCCACAGCATCATGTCTCCGTACTGGGTCAGGCCACAGGACTTCATCCACATCACAGGCCACATTTTGTCTGGCCAGGCAACGGGGGAAAAAACCTGGCATGCCGTATCCAGGCTTGGCATGCCTCCACACCTATGTCACCACAGGCAAGTCCCATGGCTTGCAGGAGATTTACCCTGGTGTAAGGTTGGTGTTCATATACCTTCCACCGCCATGAGGAGAATAATTCCTCAATGGGGTTTAGGAAAGGGGGAGTACGGTGGAAGGCAAAGATTGATAAAACCTTGGTTCATATTGTACCACTCTCTAACCTGGAGGGCTCTGTGAAAACTCACATTGTCCCAAACAACAACATAGATGAGATGCTCATCCTGCTGCCCTAACAAAGCATCTCGCATGTGATTGAGGAAAATGAGGAGCTGGTGAGTGTTGTAGGGCCCCAGGTTGGCATGATGGTGGACAACCCCATGATTGCTGATGGCAGCACATAATGTGACATTGCCACCACGCTGCCCAGGAACACCAACAATGGCCCGATGGCCAATCACATTACGGCCTCTCCTTCTCCTTTTGGTGAGATTAAACCCAGCTTCATCCATGTAGATGTATTGATGGGGTCTTTCCATTGCATCCAGTTGAAAAAATTGCTGTAGAAATAGATATAGTTTTGTAAGTGATACTGAAAAAGTGATTTAGGCCACTACAGTAAATCACTACTTAGAGTAATCAACATTGAATGTGTCTGGATATATGCCAACCTGTACATACTGGAATCTTTGCTCTTTGACTCTGTCTGAGTTGCGATCAAAGGGCACTCTGTATAGCTGTTTCATGCGCAGTCTGTTGCGCTTGAGGACACGATCAACAGTAGAGAGGCTGACACTGTTGATACCCTCAAAATTTAAATGGTCCTCAATGATCTTCTGCTGAATTTTGCTCAGTTTAATGGCATTGTTCTCACGGACCATATCAACAATTAGGGTCTCTTGGTGTGGGGAGAACATACCTGTCCTCCCACCCCCATGTGGCAGTCTTTCAATTCTACAAAAAGAGAACATGGAGTTACAAAAATATACATGGAATACTAGGCCTACAAACAGTTAGACCAACCCTCCATTACAATACTACAGTACATTGGTACAGTGATGTACTGAAACATATATTTACTTACAGTATACTGTGGTACAGTATATAGTATGTCATACAGTAATTGCTGTCAACATTTACATACTGTACTATAATGTCAAAAAAAGGTAATTACCTGTTCTCTTCTCTAAATCTTCGGATTATGGTGGACACAGTGAATCTACTGATGTTTGGTTGTACCCTTTGTCCAGCCTCCCTCATGCTCATACCATGGACAAGAACATGGTCAATCACAGTAGCTCTGATTTCATCAGATATTACTGTTCTTTGTCTTCGCTGACCACCTCGACCTCCTCTCACACGAACTCTTCCTCTCAGATTTATATCCATTGTAGGGCCTCGCAAACCAGTGCTCTCTGAACTGGCTTACTGTATATGTTCCCTCACATCATTAGCCACAAGTGTGATCAATTTTGAGTTGTTGTGTTCAAGTGGTGACACCTGTGCTCTAATTGTGTTTGACTTTTGTCACCTGTGCTCACCATTATGCAGCACGGGTGCATCACAATGAAAATGTGTTGGCAAGTTACGTCTAAACAGGTGAAAAGTGCTTATGGTTTTGCCAAAAGAGTGATTGATTCAATCAGTGGGTTCAGGCAACTGAGCATTTGGTTCAGACAATAGGGTTTAGTGTTTTAGCAATTGAGAAAAACTGTAATTCTGAGTGCTATGCATTTCGCTAGTATTTTTGCATCACAACTTTGAAGTGTAAGAGGCTTCCAGTTTTTTAGATTTACTGGATCTTTATATTTGCCATCTGGGTCTTGTTTTAATAATAATGAGGACAGACTTAACATTAATTGATTTCTGCAGACTCGGCACATGAATCAGCCTCCTGGCAGGACCGACGCTGAGGCGTGGAGGATCTCTGGGCCAGGAGAACCAGTGGGAGGCCAAGATACACAGAGGGGGATCAGGCCCAGTTCATCCTGATTTACTGGCCACCCCTCGAACCAACGTCTACAGTGCGAACGGCCGTCAGGAGATCCTGGAGGGAGGTCTGTTGTGTTTAGTCACAGGGGAGGTGGAGCACGCCAAACGTCTGTGGTGTCAGGATGATGGTTAAAAGGGTTTTATGTACTGATATCAGGAGAGCTAGTAGTGGAAAGTGATGTGTAAGCTGCTGCTGGGTAGGGAAGGGAGCAGACCTCCCAGTGATGTGATGGACAGTGTGAGTGAAGCCACATGAGTCACTTTGTGGAGCTTTTTGAGCTCAGGGTACATGTGTGTTGGACGGCGTTGATATCTGTAGTGTTTGTATTGGAACACTGACAATCTGTCAGCGTCTGCATATTGTTCTTCTCAATGTGTTAATGGAGGTGCTCAAACTCAAGGAAATCATCCTACCGAATAAACACACATAAGAAAATGTGTCAAATGTGTGTCCAAATCACCTTTATAAGTTCCTGCTTCTGCTTTCAAACATTGATTGTCAAGCCAATAGTGTAGGAATTGTATATCAACCTTAAAGCAGGGCCCCTCTCCTACCTAAACACCTTACCGTCATCAGTTTATGCTTACTATACATCACATACAGCACCATACTGTGTGTGAGACTGAACAGCTACACCTTTCCCACGGGTTAGATTATAAAGAACCAACCATTAATTATGTAAGGATGATGTCACGTCAAACACAGTAAATCCATTTGCTTGTTTTCACATTTGCAGGGATCATAGGTAGCTTGAGCGGAATATAGAAGACAAAGTCTGCAATACAGGCAGAGCCAAGCATGGCAGTGAATTGTCTCTCTCCACGAGGAAGGTGGAGTACCACCAAGAAACCATCTGTGGATGAAATGCAGGGCCAAGCTCAGTCTATCCTAAAGCCAAGGCCTTCTGAAACGTCAGGGTGCTAATTTGTTACAGGCTTCTGATTTGACGCCTCAGCAGAGAAACAGTAGATCATAGGGCCCCCAAGGTGAATTCATATCCACTCGCCACCGCCTCTCCTTCTGGCCTATACTCCCCAACCTGCCAGGTCCTGTCTGTAGTCAGTCGCCACCACTGCCACAACCCCTCTGCTTGTCTAACAGTGGTCATTCGCTCCCTGGGGCAATCATGTGATCCATCATCCAACCACATCATTTATATGACTGTGTGCATTCTGTTTGGCTTTTCCCATGTGGACTAACCTACCTCTTGAAGGTATAGTAAATGTTTAGATGTCTTTTCCTTACCCATTAAACAGTTGTGTTTACCACAATGCTCACGTTGGCCATTAGTGGCTGCCTCAGCTGCATGCAGGCCATCCAGTCATCATGTGTCACTGGGAGGGAAGGTAATCCAGACAAACTCTGTCCCTCATTACCTTTCACTTTGATGCCAGAGGACTGTTTGCTGTTGTTCCTGTTCCTCGCGGAGATCAAACAAAAGTTTGGGAGGGAAACAAATGAAGTGAATCAATACCACAAACCACCAACACTCTCTTTTTGGCATTGTCCATTGACATGTTAGTGACTGGGGCTGATTACAAACAAGCCATAAGTCATAAAGACTTGTTGTTGAGTGTGTGTGTGCTGTTGTGTGATCTGGTGTCAGAACGGTTATACCGATGACTGATTCCTCAGGGGAATCTGGTGTTTACTATTGTAATTGAGTGTTTCTGAAGCAACTGTTCCCTGATGTGGTTTGGAAAACCAGATGAGGTGTGCAGTCTAAGAGCATGCAGGAGAAACAGCTGGCTGAGGCCGAGGGTGGAGGACTATACAATATTGTGGACTGTTGTGAGTGGGATGATTGCTATTGCCTGTGGTTGTGAGTGGGTTCAAAACTGTTAATGTATTGGACAGGGGTAAATGATCAGATGTTGCACTGAAGATGAAATACAGTTGAGTTAGAATCCTTCCAATAAATAACTGACTACCATTGACAGTAAAACGGTCTCTTCAGACATATTCACTACCTACAGTAACATGTCCCAGAAGGTAACTGATGCAGCAGCCACTCAGAGCTGGGTGACTCGTGAGTGTGGATGAGTGAGCACCATCTGAGTGAAGCCAGACGCCCACTTCCTGTTGCCCACTGCCTGCTGCCGCGGCGACGTTGGCGCCTGTGACACACACTCAACTCCTCCCAGAGCAGAAAACCCAGATTGCAGTGCTATCATCACACTGATAGAAATAGTCTTGCTTTGATGTTATCTGGGATGCGAAAGGCGATGGCAAGAAATGCATAGATAGTGCCGGCTCAGACCATAGCCTCTTCAATTAGTCACTGTCAGATTTTAAAGCTCTCCTCCAGCCCCTGGTATCAGGTGAGAGTTAGCAGGTCTGCAGAAAGTGTCGCTCTCGGCCCGCTGTTTTGCAATGGGCAAAGTTGTTCGTACATATCATCACATTCCCAGAAAAGCACAGCATGATGCTTAAATTGGCAGCAGGCCCAATGCAACCCTTCCTATACATCTGTGCTCATCCACGCCCGTCATTGACAAATAGGCCTATGGCTCTATATATTCAAAGTATGTGGAACTTTGGCCCACCATCATCCAGCTGAACCGGGGGACAGACTATGTCATACCACATAGTGTTTCAGGCAGAGGAAGAGATACTCTAAGCTGAGTTGGCCGAGGCAGAGTGGTTCGATTCTGTCAGACCCTCCTCATTGAGTATTAATAGCAAGCTGATCTCCGCAGCAGCCAGTCACATGCTGTGAAGTCTGTTGATGTTGTTGTTGTGTGTGTGTGTGTGTGTGTGTGTGTGTGTGTGTGTGTGTGTGTGTGTGTGTGTGTGTGTGTGTGTGTGTGTGTGGGTGTGTGCATATCTGTGCACATGTTTGCATAATTTCTATAGAAATCTGTTGAGCAGTTCTCCCAAGTAAATTAATAAAACGACTGTATGCTCACACAGCCTGTCAGGTCATGTTGGCAGGTATGGTATGCAAGGCTGTGGTTTTAGGTTTGACATTGTGGCTGACACACTTCATGCTTCTGTGAGAAAAGCTTCTCAAGTGTTGAAGTGAAGTTCATTGCCCATGTCAGTTGTTGATGAGTCTAATCAATTTGAGGTTCACCAAAGATCCAAAACAACCAACAACCTAACTATGGTAACACATCTTCTCTAAATAGATAGCAGAAAGGCAATAGTGGAAAGAATAAGCTGTGGCTAAACTCTCAGCGCAGGGTATATTTGTGGTGCTAAGCAAGCAGCAGCATAGCAGAGACACTGAGGCAGAGAGACTCAGGGATTTGACTCTTGCAGCCAGGGGTCAGAGGTCAGACAGATCTGTGATGGAGCTGCCCTCCCCCCTTCCTCGCAGCTGTCCCAGGGCCCCCTTTTTCTACTCTGAGCCTCCTTATGGGGGGTGTGGAAAAGCTTCTCTCTGTAGTCTCAGGGAGCTTGTCACTTTGAATGCATGCTCTTAAGATATTTACACCACTGATCATGTGGCTTCTTCGACTTAAGGAGCAATATTGCTCTGTCGTGAGCGGGCAGGCAGTTCCTTGAGAATACCAGCCAGTCTGTCGAATGCGTGCCACCTGGCAAATCTTGCTGGTGTGCCCCTGTGTTTAACACGTGATATATCTCAGCGAGAGCGTCCCTCGCCAAAATCCCCCCCAGAGGAGGAGTAATCATGATCTGATCTTCTCATGGACAACAGCTGAGCTCCTGCCTCAGCCAGATATAGGGCCCTCACTTAGCACCTTTTACTACTGTAGTCCACTCCATTCTCTCTATGAGTCTAAAGGCTACACATGCACAGATACAGTGGCAAGAAAAAGTATGTGAACCCTTTGGAATTACCTGGATTTCTGCATAAATTGGTCATATAATTTGATCTGATCTTCATCTAAGTCACAACAATAGACAAACACAGTGTGCTTAAACTGTAACACACAAATTACTGTATTTTTCTTGTCACAGATATTCCAGTCCATCAAAGGACCGTTCAACTTTTAAGATATCCCTCAGTGTGGGGATATACTTCCTATGGTATGGCTATGGTTTACTGCATATGAATGGATGAATACTATGCACAATACTCTACTGGTGCAGGGATACATGTCTCTTTAAGGCAAAATTAGTAGTGACAGCTTAATAAGACAAGGCTATTGGACTGACCTTGTTTCATATCAAGAGTCTAATAATAGAATGAATCTGGAGCTGTGCAGCAACCGTTAATGGGTTAGAGCTAAAAGCTCGAATGAGTCACTCCGACAGAGAAAACCATGGAAAAAGACGCCTGCCTATCCATCGTTAATTGTCATAAAAGGTTAACAACATACACGCCATTGGTGAGGCGGTGCGTTGAAGGTGATGGAGTGTGTTTCGTCTCTCTACCAAACAGCTGACCTGTCCACTCCTATGGGCTGCTAAATTGTTACCATGGCAATGTTGGCACTGGCAGCTTCATCAAGAGCCCAGTGGATGAGAGGCACTCTCAGCTGTCTACTCCGTTATTTGTGTCAATTGGCTTATCAGCAACTGGAGGATTTGCTGTTCCTTATTTTTCTTGTCACTTCCTCATTGTCTGTCTGTCTCTCTCTAACTTCCTCCATTGCTCCATGACAGTAGACATATCAGTGGTTAACATTAATGAGTGGTTGATAATGGAGAATATATCAGAAAGCCTCTTGACTTCAAAGAGTCAAATGTATCTCTGGGACAAAGAGACTGGGGCATTCCCATTTAGAGTTACTATTGGTTATATATCCTATCCAGACTGTTTCCATTTAGCCTACCTTCATGACAACCATGTGATGAAAAGGGCAGCCACGTGATCGATCACTCAACCTGGGGGCTGCCGGGTCTTCAACCCTCAGTTGGAACTGAACCCCAACCCTTTTGATGATCAGTGGATGGGAGCCCAGTGGAGACCTCTCTCTCAGGGTTTAAAGTTCACCAGACCAGCCCATTTGTCATGGACAGGACTTCAAGGCACTCAAATCCGCATGCAGACAGGTTCATGTTTCAATTAACAGGTGTCATATATCTTGTTTCCCATCGGCCTCATCTCTCCTATGACCCCAGAGTTCCAGAGCAAAACAACTAGTAGCCAGTGTTAGTTGACAATAGGAGCCCAGCCCAAAAATACTGTAGATAGATAGACAACCACAGACTCTGGCCATTGAAGACATAATCCTCCTTAAACCTAGTCCGCCATCGTTACCACTGTGGAGAGTTGGCACATGAACAGTGAGAGACCCTCCATTTTACACAGGAAGCCCTGGAGCATCAGTGTTGAGTGTCTGCAAGATGAAGCAAACAGAACAGTCCCTCCAACCAGAGTTATAAATAGAGCTGTCTTCTTCTGCTTACTTAGATTCAGCTCTTCCCCCTCGCTTTACAGTGGAGACACTCATTATTAGCGTTTATGTTGCAGCTCTCCTCTCACCAGAATCAGAAGACCAGTGAGGAGGTAAGAGTCATGCTTCTGAGCTGAAACAAAACAATTATTTTAACACACAATACAGTTGGTTTATCAGCTAACACAGGTGACCTGAAGTATACAATATACACATGTAAAAGGAGATGGCATTGGCATTAACATAGCAGGATTAATACATTAATGTATTATCATCAAATGCAATAATAATTTAATGAGAGTGATTCTGCTTCAGTGAGATGGGGGCGTGGTGTCACAGGTGTGAATATGAATATTCAGCATCCAGGGAAGCTATGCTGAGACATGCATGTCTAACAGGAGTATAATTACTCAGCTGTGTTGACTTATCACAGACAGACGTTCTCTCATTAAACAAATAGAGTGAAATAGCTCATCAAGCTGGTTGTAATCCTATTCCAAACACAGCCAGTGTCCCTCTCTCGCCTTGCCCTTCATGACCAGACAACTGTGTCGTACGTCTGCCCTCTGACTAACACCCCACAGTAACTGTTTCAGCATAGCTGCTAATGGTCAATGATTTTGACCATGGAACAAGACTACGGTAGTTATGTCACCGAGCGGTGAGCCACCACTACGGCTTTTCTGGGATGCGGTTTAAATTTAGAGTAACAAATTAGGTCAAGGTCGGCTGAATGTCCAAAGTCACAATAACAGCCTCCTTCCCTGGTCCCGCTGCAGCCCACCATCTCCATCCTAGGCCCAGAGATAGTAAAAACAAAATGGCTGCCAATATACAATCTATTGAGGTACAATGGAAAAAGTTTGGCATATTTTGCAGGTATACAATACAAAGTGTTGAGTTGTATAGTGTAGAATACAACAAGCCAGTCTGAATGGGTATTCTCTCCTGCTACGTGATGAAGAGGTAGTGTCAGTGTTATCTCTGAGCAATTGGGCCGTGTCAGAGAAGACAAGCCGACCACTGACGCTGTTCATCACGTGGAAATTGTCAACAGCCCCGTGACAGGTCCTGATCCGTGCTCACGCGTTACATGTACCAAAGATTGTCTATTATACTGACAAGATAGTCAAGTGACCGCTCTAACAATGGTAATAAATGTCCTCAAAGATGGAAGGCAGGTGGGAGGAGGCGAGATCAGGTGGGACCATTCTAGCCCATGAGAGGGCAGATACTTACGTGAAAGACAGGCGATAGAGATAGAAAGAGGACTCATCTTTGTATCTGTGCCATTATAGCATCTGTGACAGCATGGACTGCGCCTTTGAGGCTATCTCCATTTTAAAGTAGTCTCCATTTTCTTCTTCTTCATTGGCTGATTGCTCCCAACTCATAGGAATCCCCACCCAGTTGACTACTTTAAAATGTTGGAAGCTCTCAATGGCAATGTCCATGCTAAAACGGGTTATAGCCATGATGAGTCCTCTATCTATCTCTTTGACAACAGGCACAGCTTCGATATAAAGTTGCCGAAATGTCACGTGTTCACTTATATCAGTGCATTCGTAACAACCTAACCATTACGAAACTTCTATTCAATCAAATAAACCTCACATAGCAAATAAGCAATTCCGTTTTTTGTTGACCTCAAATTCGACACTCTCTCATTGACCTCCATGCAAAAATTCCTCACGTTGTGGGATTATTTTTGTGGACAGATTTTGGGCGGAGTAAAATCTCTCGCTTCGCCACTTCCTCTCTACCTGTACTAAGGGTGTGGTGGAGGATGGGGAGTGGATGACATAAGGTTTGTTTGTGTGTATGTGTCGGGGTGGGAGAGGGAGGGGTGACGTGTCGCTTGTGGAGCCAGTCACTGTGTACCTCCCAGACACCCCTGGGGGGTTCCTCATGTCAGAGCTTCCCTAAATCAGAATTAGTCAAACACATTTACCTGTCACCCCAGATCAACTCACCCTGCATGGTTTGATGCCTCTCTACAAACACACACACACGCACACATGCACACGCACACATGCACACACACACAGGTGTTCATAACAGTCTCCCACGTGTTAATGTGTGCATGCAATCTCACACTCACATGCAGGAGAGCATATACAGTACATCTCTCAAGGCATGCTGTTTTCAGGATGTGTGATCATTACATAATGGACTTGTTATCTATTCAAAATAAGTGTACAATAATATGATATATTTACTGATAGAGAAAGTGACAACTAAATTAAAGCAGGGAAGTATTTATCATCCAATTCATATGACATGTAAATCATCCAGTCCGATAATGCTTTGCATATTTTCTGGTTACAGTTTTGCATATGAATTCATGCATCACCTCCAGGGAACTGAATATCAGCTGACTCCAATCGAGATCTACACAATCCTGGAGTTAGACTTCAACATTTTCATTGGAAAAGACACAGCAAAAGCCCCCAGAGAGTAGGTTCTCAGCTCTGAAAATGGTGCCAATCCACACATCACATTATCCTCCAATCAACTCCGCATTTGGAAATCGTTCAAGGAAATGTCCTTGGAACTGTGACGGCCCTCAGGCCCAGCCTGCATGGAAGCCATCAAAAAATGCAGTTTAACAGACATGTAAACACAAACAGACTTGACATGGAAAGCAGGCGGGAGGTGCAACCTAAGACAAACAAACTGATTTATTTTCAGAGGCTGTGTGACATCATAATAACAACCTCCAGCAGCGGGCCGGTGTCTAAAAATAGGAAAGACGTCAAAGCGCTGGTACATATATGTCCATAAAGTGTGCAGCACATTCCTCAGATAACAGCAGATGGCTCACAGATTTGGGCCACGCAGGGAGAGGAGGAACAGCCCACACAAGCTTCAAACAAGGCATCGCAGGCCCATAGGTGCGGAGGTTCACCACGGAGAAAGCGAAGAGTGGAGACAGGGCTCCCAAATTGTCCTGTGTGGAGGCAAACAGGGGTTTAAGAGGGACCCTGGGTTTGGCTACACTGTAGCATTTTGTACATGAAGCAGTCCTTGACCCCTATCAGTGAGGTCCTGGTGGAAAAATGTGGACTCCCTGAAACTGAGAGGCCAACAGCTGTTGTCTGAAGAAGACAACCGCTACTGAACGTGCTCTGTGTTTTTTAATTAGTCATTAGGGCCAGGATGTAGCTATAGAGGCTTCCTGGTAACTGCATGAGCATTTCATAGCATAGAAATCATCACTTCATACATCTTGTTGATATTTGTATTGTAGGCCTGGTTAACACATAAATAGTAGTTGATGAAATGCCTAATTTCACACTGTTCGTGTCTCTGTCTGGATATTGCGTTGTTCACTTAATTTCTGTTCCTGCTTTCGTAGAAGGGGAACCAGCTACAGCTTCCTTATATTTCTTGGCGCACTCCATGATTTTTTTTTTTTTTTTTTTTTTTTTTCTCTCCATCTTCAGTGGCCCCAAGACTGAACCACGCACATTAACAGGGGTGTCACACGGATGACAGTTGAATTAATGACGCCCTTCTCCAGAGCCTTCAGCAGACTGTAAATGGTCCGGAACTCTTGAGAACCCTACCTTGGCGCATCGTGTTGTCAACCATTGTCATGTCACATTCCATCAAAGTGAACAGCCCTCTCTTCCTGTCTCTCCTTCACTCTCTCCTTTAAACAAGCCCTATCATGGAGAACCACGTATCTTTGACTGTGAGGAAGAGGAGGAGACGATTAGATTGCATTGATGGAACTAGCGGTTTTATACTGTTCAGGAATTTATTCTACTTTTCCAATATCTAATAGAGACAAATATAATCACTGCCCCATTGAATGACTACACATACTGTCCAATAAACCCATGGTCTCTGTGTGCCCCAGTCAGAATCTGATGGACATGAGGCTTATGTACTCCAGCCCTCTGAAGTCATCGATGTTGTGGGTGTATCTGATGTGCATGACGAGTTTCACAAAGCCTGCTGCTAGGCTTCTCTACTCTTTAAGAAGGAAAGAAAAAAATTGAAAAGAAGAGAGACCACGACGACATCATTCATCCTGGCCTTTTAAGGAGTGCTCCTGTGGAGGCCTTGTGAGCGCTGTGCTGGCCCACTTTCCCAGCAGCAGCACACAGCTTAGCCCCATCCTCTCATCTCCTGGGGAGCCAGGAGCACAGACACTGACTGTACTGAGACACAGACACACAGTGACGATACAAAGACATGCTGTATGGTTACACAGAGACACTCCGTCAGGCTGCTTATGTCAGGGGTGTACAACCCCAGTCCTAAAGGGCCTCAGTCCTGCTGGAGTTATTTTTGGTTTGGGAACTATATTGTTGATGATGTCATTGATGTCATTGATTAGCTATGGTGAGGACAAAAATGGCATACATTGTGGGCCTCGTGGAACGGAGACACCTATCCTATAGACACACAGACATACAGCTAACTATAAACACTAAAACGCTGTACATTATGCAGAGGAACAGACAGTAAATCACACTGTGCATATGCATGAAGCCATACTACACAGACAGACACTAACAGAAAAACTCAGACCCCAAAAAATGAGAGATAGACCAAAATGTATTTCCATGTATTTATTCAATCAAAACAGATCTCATTAAATAATTGATTTATAATGGTGGTCCATTATGTAACTGAGGTAGAGCAATTAAACTACCACTATCACTGTATGATTCAGAGTCTGGCTAACTGGTGTTCTCTCTCTCTCTCTCTCTCTCTCTCTCTCTCTCTCTCTCTCTCTCTCTCTCTCTCTCTCTCTCTCTCTCTCTCTCTCTCTCTCTCTATTTCATCAGCAAGGCCATGTTCAGAGTGTGGTGGTGGGGGAAAGAGCCTCCATGGTTCTGGCAGCAGTATTCATCATTGTATTTCCTCCCAGGCCCAGCAGATGTTGTCCAGGCTGCAGCCACTGTCCCAGAGCCCATCAGATAGACAGAGATGGACTGGACAGGGACTGTGCTGTGGTGGCCCTCCCTGCCCTGAGCTGAGCGCTGCTGATGTCAGCCAGACCCTGCATGGCCCCTACTCACCCTCCACCCTCTGCCTCTTGCATGAACCCTTACCAGACCCACAAAAGGAGGACAAAGGAGTGGGAGGGAGAGAGAGAGAGAGGGAGAGGGAGCGAGAGAGAGAGAGAGTGGGAGGAGAAGTGTATGTGTAAATGTTTGACAGAGAGTGTGTGTGTGTGTGTGTGTGTGTGTGTGTGTGTGTGTGTGTGTGTGTGTGTGTGTGTGTGTGTGTGTGTGGGGGTGTCTGTCTGTGTGCATGCGTGCGTGCCGTACCTACATCTTTCTGTGTGGGTGTGTGTGTGTGTGTGAGAGTGAGAGTAGGAGTGAGAGTGTGAGTGTGAGTGTGAGAGAGAGAGAGAGAGAGAGAGAGAGAGAGAGAGAGAGAGAGAGAGAGAGAGAGAGAGAGAGAGAGAGAGAGAGAGAGAGAGAGAGAGAGAGAGAGAGAGAGAGAGGGGGGGGGGGAAGAGAAAGTGAAAGGCTGAGAGAGAGGGAGAGAGGAAGAGAAAGAGAGTGAACGTGACAGAGAGACAGTGAGGGAATGACTAGTGCGTTGGCAAGTTTAGTTACTTTCCCATCATGCTTTGCTCTATTGCCAGGTCAACTCAATATTCTCAATGTTTCAAGTACAGCTTTAGACAGAACCTTTGAATGATTCAGCCACTCTATAAACAATAACCCACTCTAAAATACATAATGACGCTTAACAAGAAAGTGGGATAAAGAAATGTAGTTTATGTGAACAGAACACATTGGATATCGTCTTAATGTCATGGCGGTTACATCTCCCTAGCTTTTAATTCAATATGACAGTAGGGGAGAGTGGGGTAAGTTACTTTTTAAATACTTTTAACACAGGCCAGACCCTGTTGTTATCTCATATTCCAGAGACAATGCCTTGCATTACGCCTGGGAAGAAAACATTTACATTTGCTCAACAATAAAAATGTACTATCTTGAGTTCATATGCAAGGCACATTGCAAAATATTATGCATATTATGCATTAAACTGACAAAATGTAATCAGAATTTGTATGGGGTATGTTGGCTATTGGCTCAACTTACCCCAAGGAAAACATTTTGACTATATTAGCCCACACAGCTACAAGGATCCACTTTCATGCTAGGTTTAGGACCTCTTATTGAAGTTAAAGACACCCCAACTGATGCATAGAACAATCGTCAAATTATCAACTTTGGTTTAGATACAAGCATCATGAAACCTCTAACACAATACATTTAGTTGACTTGGTGAAAATCTGTTTTTTTAACCTAACTTGCTTACCACTTTTTCCTTGTGGTTTCTTCTTTCACAGACTCCATGAAATTATGACTTCCTAAATATTTGGTCAAATTATTAATTTTGTGTATGGTTTCCTAGAAAGAAGTGTGTCTCAACTTACCTCTTTGGCTCAACTTACCCCACTGTCCCCTACATGCCGTTACTCAAACATCTAGATGTTGATAAATGGTAGTTATACATTACCCTGTTAAATAACCATAAGATCCTCTTTTTGATTTTGGTCTTGGACACAATTTCCCTAAACCTACATTAGTAGGCTGTAAAGCCCATCCGATTCGCAGGCATTGAACAACAGTGGTGACATTAACCTCTCTCTCTCTCTCTCTCTCTCTCTCTCTCTCTCTCATCTCATCAGGCCAGGGGACAATGCCTCCCACCCCAGTTGGCCAGAGGACAGCTGACTGCAAGGCCTGCCACTATGCAGCCAATGCCCGCTAAAATAGCCAAATTAATGGAAGAGGCTCAAGTCCACACGAGGGTTTAATACCAGGACACATTTTACCGGTCTGAGCTGTCACACACAGCAGCAGACATCAATATTTACCGCTGCCATGGCACAACGGTAAGAGGTGGCGATGGAGTGGCGGCCATTTTTGTGGCCCTCCAGGGTAACTTTATGCTGTGGTAAAGGCTGAGGAAATCTCCCCTTCAGCAGCCCACCGCTATGCCATCTTGGGACTGGTGCTTCTGAGAAAGAGGCTGGAGGCCGCCCAACATGCTGTAAATAACTGTCACTCAGAGATGTGTTAGTCCCTGGGATGTTGTGTAACATGTGATAGCCTATCAGCATGTACACAACTGACACTGAGAAGCTCAAGTAATGTTTCTATGGACAAGCAGGAAAAGTGTTTAGATTATGTAGCAATATGATTCCAATTAGAAAATGTGGATGCATACAGTAGCCTATAAGTAGCCTACTATTATGTCACATTGACGCACCCGTGCATCACACAGTGACGTCATTTTGAATATTGAATAGCTCCCCATGTGTTTATGATAAAGATTTACCGTTTCTTGTAACGGCTGAAGTTTGCACCTATTCCATAACGTGGGTTTGTGAAAGCGGCCTTTTTCTATGCATGAGAGGATCCAGACAAGAAAATCATCTACAAACGAATAAGTCACCACCATCGAAAAATGAGACTCACAAACACGACGGTTGTTTCACTCTACGACATCCACAAGCTTTACGTCAGTTGTCTGAACTCTCTATCGCGGACGTCCTCATTTCGAAGAGGTCTTTTCACACAACAAACTGTCCAGACCGATCCATTGGAGCTACAAAATAATATATCACCAATATCGAAAGGGGAGACTCTCACAAACTTTCTATATCTCTCAAGTATAGGACAGACACTGTATGTTTTGCCATTTACAAATGTGTTATTCAATGCGTTCCTATGGGCTATAGCAGTAAAGGCCAAATTCAATGTTTTATCAAATACATTTTTTATTTAAAAATGTTATACCTACAGGGGTCCTAAAATTCCAAATCAAACGGCTAAATGATACATTTTATGACCATCTTAAAACAATTCCATATATTAGCTTAGTAGATATTGCGATCTAAGGACTTAGACCTACAGGGGTTAAGGGCATTGGAGTAAAGTTTTAAGGCTAGGCATTATGGGAAAATATATAGTTTGGATAGCTGTGTGCGTCAACTAAACAAGTCAACATGCCCACAGCTAGTGGAGGGTGGCCTGGTCATGTACATCAGTTGATACATCAACTGTCATTTTCCTCTTTTGTCTGACTAATCACAACCTAGCCTTGGATGGCCTGCCTTTACGCAGTGGAACAAGTCATTATGATGAAACTGAGAAAGTTGATGCATGTGAACTTTGTAAAGAGCAGGGTGTAGGGTGAAGAGTGGAGATGACAGGGCCTATTCATGGAGCCACAGACAGAGATATAAAAGGTAAGACCTGTGGCTCTAATCGTTATTTCCCTTGGCAGGCAGGCAGGCGCTGTATTCACTGCCCTCGCTGGGACGTCACTTTTCTTCTTCATAAGCAAGCCCTGAAGAGTGCTTCCCTGTCTCCATGGCAACCGTACTACTGTATTCCTCACAAAACTCCAAAGCACCCCTCTCCCCCCGCCCCCAGGGCTTGGCAGCCCGCTCTCTCCCTCTGCTCAGGGAAACTTCAATTACCAGCAACACTTTTCTACCTCGCCTCAGCCTATTATGGTCAAATGAGAGTATAACGTCGACCCGAAAAGCCCGCTCCTTTGCTGTAAATCTGTGAGCCATTGTCTCATGCTCGGGGTGCTGTGACAAGACAAGGTCAAGGGGTCGCGCCTCCAGGTGATGTGTTTCCATAAGGCTGTGGAGAGGGAATGCACATATATGGTATGGTCTTTATTTATTGCCTGTTCCCTGGCTTTACTGGGTGACTGGCTACAGACTCTTCTCTCCCATACTCCTGCACTTCTGTTCTGACACAGTACAGTAGAGACTTAGCTAACTCTTCCAACCAGTCGAGGCTGCTGAAGGGAGAACAGCTCATAATAATGGCCGGAACGGAGCAATTGGAATGGCATCAAACAACTGGAAACCATGTGTTTGATGTATTTGATACCATTCCACTGATTCCGCTCCGGTCATTACCACGAGTCTGTTCTCCCCAATTAAGGTGCCACCAACTTCCTGTGCTTCTAACCATGTGGGTTTTAGTTAACTAACTCCAACAATCTTTATATATGAAAAATGCTATTCTTTATCCCATTATGAAGCAGAGCTGAGGTATATTGTGATTGTGCAGGCCCCAGTACCCTCCAAATCCTGTGCTTGAAATACCATACCCAAAGCAGTAATCGGAGAGCGTTTAACTTGAGATTGCGGAGTTGCCTGGACAATGTAAGGAGAACTTGACAGTTGTGAACACAAAGGCATTGTGTGCTTTAGTGGGCCGCTGAGCGAAGCAGGAAATCGAGGAAGATTCTGTGGCCTTACCGTGTTTCCTATGCAGACCGCGAGGGGGGCCCCAGCAACCCTCAACATGAACACACAGGTCTATCTATCCTCCTTGATGTCCAGCCTGGGTCCTCTCCTTGCACAGCGCTTCCTCTGTCTGACAATGGGGTGTAGACATTGGCACGCTTACATGGTAGAGGAACATCCCTCCGAGTTATCTGTAGGCTGATTACTCTATGGGTTTGTCACGCATGAACCATGGCTGCAGCCCAGATGGAAAGGGCACAGTGAGCAGCAGTGAGCAGTGTTCAGAATCAGACCTACCCCCTTAAAACATTTCATACACCAAATACAGTGTTGACAGTGAAACTGAGTCCTTCACATAATAACCCACAAGTCAAACACATACTGTACATCCTCATTCACTTTAACTGTCAGTTCTAAAACACAGAGTGCCTCTTTTCATTCCTCTCATCCAACTCCAACACACTGCATGAGAATAGCAGGCCCCTGGATTTAAAAGTGGACCGTATCCCAACTCAGAGCAGAAATGGCTGCCTATGGGCCCCCTTGGCCTGTGTGCCTAAATGGGAGGGCGGTGGTGGTGCTATGAATAGACTGGAGACTGGAGAGGTCATTGGCTGACTCAAAGCTGGTATGCCTGGCACAGCTAGGCCAACCCTACAGGAAATGTACCCATCGAAATGTGTTGAAAATGTATTTATTGTAAGCAAACACAAACAAATATGGTTTGAAATGCATTTTTAGTTTGCATGTTTTTCACAACATATATTTAAAATGTATTAACACATTGGAATGGCAAATGTAATTGATTCATCTTGTGTAAAACATTCAGTAGGGTAGCCAAAGCCAGCTTGAAGAGGACCCTAAGTGGAGGTCAGTCTAGGGCCAGAGAAGTGAGGGGAACATCAGAGACCTTCATTACACATCCACACTGCTCTGGATCGTTGAATCGGGGAAGTGGGACTTCTCCCTGACAATAAAAGAAGCCAGGTGCCTGTTCACCCACGTCCGGCATTGTAAACACCACTCTCCCTGCTGTAAATGTCAGGCATAGTGGCATGACTCATGCCACTGTATACAGACTACCAAGATGCTATTTATCTTCAGCCCTCCACTGCCCCGGCTATGGCCTGACCGCTTCCCTCCTTTAAGGGTAAGAGTATGACAAGACGCAGACTCTACTTTCCTCTCTTCTCTCTGGTTCCAGACAGACAGAGTTGTCATTCATATAGGCTGTTCCACTGCTCTGTGTATTGTAACCTTCCATTCTGTCTCATCATGTGCTCTGTTCTAATGAATACAACATTGTGGTAAACAAAGTGCCCAGGCCCAAGGTCACTGTGGCTGCTTTACACAGGCAGCCCAATTTGATATTTTTCTACTAATTGGTCTTTTGACCAATCACATCAGACATTTTCACATCTTTTTCAGAGCTGATGTGATTGGTCAAAAGACTATTGGGGATTTTTATTTATTTATTGGGCTGCCTGTGTAAATGCAGCCTGTGAGTCTTCACACAGACTCAACCAATACACTGCAGGTCAGACGGTCGGACGCTTAACGTCAAAGAGGCTCCCCACTTCCTCTGTCCCACGTGAACAGCAGGCCCATTCCCATCATCCCCAGGCCCAAAGCTCCTCGGCACCACTGAGCCATGTGGCTCTCTGTGGTCAGCACTGACCTTCAGGCCAAATCTGATGGACATACAGCTGCTTGCAACAAATATGGTGGTAACACATCAGTTTGTGTAACTGCACTGAGTTTGCGATTTAGTGGTGTTTTTCTCAAATTGTAAAAGTGCGATTTTAGAATGTCAAAGGTTGAATGGGCTAATTGGTTGATCATTTTCATCTTTGTCAATTGTCTGAACGTTGACTTCGCTGCTCAATTGTGTTTTTACCTTTATATTCCACCTGAGGATGCTGTTGAGCAGAGCTTTAGAACAGTGGATGAGGTGAACCATTTTATTGATTGAGAGACTTGACGTTATCGGTGCATTTGAAAGATAGACACTGATACGACCATGGTTCAAAAAGCTTTACACTGTTCTATAACCCATCAAGCTACTGCTACACATGGAATATGGCAACTCGACAACACGTTTCATCTTTCTCTTTGTTTATAGTGTGCCTTTATAGTGTGCCTCATCTGGATTGCTCAGATTGCACAGGATGCCCTGGATCAGATCAACATGGCATGTGCGTCAATGTCCCAAATAAATAGATGTTGTGGTGGCTGTATTTCATTACACACACTAACATCTCTGTTCAATGACTAAGAGTCAATTCCTTATGCAACATTACTCCTTCAGGTCTCCTTTCTGAGCTTTTCTCACTGCTACTAGGCAGCAGTGTGTGTTTATGTTAATGTTTGTGGGGGCGGGGGGCTACCTACTTGAAAAGGGCTACCTAATTCTATGAAAAGAAAGTATTTAAAAAAGTGTTTAAGACATAATCTGGTGGCCAGGCAAAGGGAGATGTATGATAATGTATCTCAATGAAGCATTGATGCAGGACATTGGATAAGGACTCCCTCTACATGCCTCTGTCTGGGACGCTCGACTGCATCAACTAGAAGCAGCTCATTTCCCCTGATCTCTGTGGAGTTCTGACCTGATTTCTCCCACAATGAATTGGACTGCTCTCTTTGCTTTGTCATCAAATGGGTTACGGGGAACTAGAGACAGACAAACTGAAAAAAAGAAACATTACAGTAGGCTACTACAATGTCTGCACAATGTTGAAACTTGACACGTACTTATAGGCGACCGCAGCAGTACTTTCAGCAATAGACACACTTTCTGTCTATGATGACCACTCTTCCAGAATCCAAATTGCAAGCCCAATTGCCACCATCATTGCATGCCCTCCTGTAACTGGAGCAATACAAATAAATGATGCTCAACATGCACATGGACAAATCAGCAATTGCCTGTAAATAATGTATTTTTTTTTTATTGGAAAAATGAATGCATCCCATAGAAGAGAGAAGTTGAGGGCCTTTTTGTGAGAAAGAGAAAGGCAAATGAGATTAATCCTAAAAGCGGCAGCGTATTTTTTGCTTAAAAGCACCAACAGGGGTCGTTTTTGAGAGACAATGTCTGCCAAGCAGTAACACGTTTTATTTTATTAACCTTTTGTAACACAAGTAAATGGTTTAAATTCACCAAAATAAGTATATATTTTAAAAATGTCACACATTTATAGTCAAATGTAATGTTTCTAAATAAACGTTTTTGTATGTTTTTCATGTTTTGAACAGATATTTGGATCAATTTCATCCATAGACAATTGTTAAGAACATTTGTCTGTTATTCATTCAAAGTGTTGTGTTTCTGTGATACTCAGAGCTAACCTGACATACCGGTACCACCTAAGATGGCCACCGAAATGGGCGATATGGGTGACTCGATATGAATATATTTTCAGGGTACATACATTTACCTCTGAGCCACATATGGTACTTTATCACAAGGTTTACTATTGAGTCCACATTTTCAGATTAGCTGTGCACCACTAGTATGCAAAAGAGAGATTATATTTAATTCCTCAGTTTTAACCCAGAAATCATGGTAAACATTTTTTTGTTGTTGTTGGTAACTAGTTACATTTACATTTACATTTTAGTCATTTAGCAGACGCTCTTATCCAGAGCGACTTAGTTGATTGAGTGCACTAAACTCTGCCATATGGACACACTGATACACTATGATCCATTGAAAGGCTAAAGAAATTAGAGTAGAACTCAGAGATGCAGCAGTAGGCCTCAACTAAGTAAAAATACATAGGCCTAAAGCCGATAAATAAAAACAGTAGACAATATCCTGATGAAAATTCCGGTTCTTTCAATCACATTAATCTATCTACTCCGCCTGTCTGATTCCTGTTCTATCTGTCTTGACTTGAGCTAGTGCTAATGAAGTACAACATTGTATCAAATCATCACTCCGTCCGGCCAGAAGCTGTCTCTAGCGAACTTGCAACATTGTGTGGTGGCCGAACAACGATGCTGATGTGCAGTGTTGACAAGGAATCCGCTGACACTGTACTTTGATTATGAAGGTTTATTATATCAAAAGATTTCAGCGTCAATTTACAGATTTCTGCAGAATCTGGAGAACAACTAACCCAATCTCAAATATGATTATTCTCCCCGTCCTTTGTTCAAAACCTGGTATATATCCTATGTAACATAAGATGGGTGTTTTGAATAGACCAATCCCTGGCCTCCACATACAGTGGGGAAAAAAAGTATTTAGTCAGCCACCAATTGTGCAAGTTCTCCCACTTAAAAAGATGAGAGAGGCCTGTAATTTTCATCATAGGTACACGTCACCTATGACAGACAAATTGAGCATTTTTTTTCTCCTGAAAATCACATTGTAGGATTTTTTATGAATTTATTTGCAAATTATGGTGGAAAATAAGTATTTGGTCACCTACAAACAAGCAAGATTTCTGGCTCTCACAGACCTGTAACTTCTTCTTTAAGAGGCTCCTCTGTCCTCCACTCGTTACCTGTATTAATGGCACCTGTTTGAACTTGTTATCAGTATAAAGACACCTGTTCACAACCTCAAACAGTCACACTCCAAACTCCACTATGGCCAAGACCAAAGAGCTGTCAAAGGACACCAGAAACAAAATTGTAGACCTGCACCAGGCTGGGAAGACTGAATCTGCAATAGGTAAGCAGCTTGGTTTGAAGAAATCAACTGTGGGAGCAATTATTAGGAAATGGAAGACATACAAGACCACTGATAATCTCCCTCGATCTGGGGCTCCACGCAAGATCTCACCCCGTGGTGTCAAAATGATCACAAGAACGGTGAGCAAAAATCCCAGAACCACACGGGGGGACCTAGTGAATGACCTGCAGAGAGCTGGGACCAAAGTAACAAAGCCTACCATCAGTAACACACTACGCCGCCAGGGACTCAAATCCTGCAGTGCCAGACGTGTCCCCTGCTTAAGCCAGTACATGTCCAGGCCCGTCTGAAGTTTGCTAGAGTGCATTTGGATGATCCAGAAGAGGATTGGGAGAATGTCATATGGTCAGATGAAACCAAAATATAACTTTTTGGTCAAAACTCAACTCGTCGTGTTTGGAGGACAAAGAATGCTGAGTTGCATCCAAAGAACACCATACCTACTGTGAAGCATGGGGGTGGAAACATCATGCTTTGGGGCTATTTTTCTACAAAGGGACCAGGACGACTGATCCGTGTAAAGGAAAGAATGAATGGGGCCATGTATCGTGAGATTTTGAGTGAAAACCTCCTTCCATCAGCAAGGGCATTGAAGATGAAACGTGGCTGGGTCTTTCAGCATGACAATGATCCCAAACACACCGCCCGGGCAACGAAGGAGTGGCTTCGTAAGAAGCATTTCAAGGTCCTGGAGTGGCCTAGCCAGTCTCCAGATCTCAACCCCATAGAAAATCTTTGGAGGGAGTTGAAAGTCTGTGTTGCCCAGCGACAGCCCCAAAACATCACTGCTCTAGAGGAGATCTGCATGGAGGAATGGGCCAAAATACCAGCAACAGTGTGTGAAAACCTTGTGAAGACTTACAGAAAACGTTTGACCTGTGTCATTGCCAACAAAGGGTATATAACAAAGTATTGAGAAACTTTTTGTTATTGACCAAATACTTATTTTCCACCATAATTTGCAAATAAATTCATAAAAAATCCTACAATGTGATTTTCTGGATTTTTTTTCTTCTCATTTTGTCTGTCATAGTTGACGTGTACCTATGATGAAAATTACAGGCCTCTCTCATCTTTTTAAGTGGGAGAACTTGCACAATTGGTGGCTGACTAAATACTTTTTTTCCCCCACTGTATCCCCATGTCCTCTATTTCAGGGGGCCCCTATAGTAATGCTTTCCAGATGTTTCAGCAAGGCAGAGTAAAATTCATCTAACACACCATTTGCAAACGTCAGCCAAAATTATAAACTGTTCAGATACTACATATTTCCCCCCTTCGAGACTTCGAAAACAAAAATAATAGGATTATGACAAAATACATTTTTTTATTACATCAGGCTTCTTGACTAACTTTATCAATAAAACCACATTTATGGAGAGAAAACACATTTTTATGGAGTGTGAGAGCGAAAAACCTGTCTGGCAGCTTTCATTCCAAATATCCATTAATCAATCAAGACAGGAAAATTCTCTCACGGCTCCTCTGCCCCAGGCGACCACCTAAATACTCCAGATTAATTTATACATTTTTATCAATGCATTTTAAGCTATGATGCAATTGAATACACATGAAAACCTCAGAAAACAAAATACAATCAAAAATGTCCACATTCAGGCTGGTCGACCCATCGGACCCTCCTGTGGATTCTCTCTGTCCCTGCCTAGACCCAATATCCCTAAGCATCCACGAAAAAAACAAAAACATCTGAGGTCCCCACATGTACCCAACAACAGAAAACATCATTCTTCAAAAATTTAATACAGAAAGAATATGACACATATTATGTATTTCACATGCAAATATGTATATAAATCATTGCAGACACTGGAATGTAGTCCACTACACTCCATCTCCTCAGCAGTGTCGACTTTCAATGCAACGTCGATGATGGAATCTGAACATTTCCACACCTTCCTTGTTCAACTTCCTCCAGTCCATTCATATTGTCCATGTTTGAGTATTTGAATCCCCTCTACACATTCCCCATATGCTTCTGGAAGAAAAGAAAACACCAACCAGTATCTTTTGCAAAGCAACACATGCAAATTAAAACATCAATATCAAAAATAATATAAAAATGATATATAAAATGATATATAAAATGATATATAAAATGAATCACATTCCATTTCCCCCCTTTGATTCATAAGAAAAGACTAAATATCACAATAATATGCAAAGAAATTTGAAAATTAATACACAATCAGATATTCAAAACTGATATCTATCCATCAATACTCCATCCAGTCCCACTTGTTCATCTCCATCTAGATCAGTAATAGTTAACAACTGCATCTGATTGTTGTCTCCAGGCATCACAACTCCAACCCATCTCAATATCATAGCCTTCGCAAAAGTCAATAACAAAGTACAAAAGCAAAACATCACACACAGCAGTACAAGAGCTGCTACTAAAATCTGAACTATCACTGCTCCCACTGGGCCTAACTGATCTTGCAACCAAGCCTTCACTGACCATCCAGCTCCTTCAGATTGACCAAACGCATCCCTTATACTCTTCAATGCATCTATAACACTAGTGATATTATCGGAACTATCGGGGATCAAAGTATAACAATTGTCCCCCGTCAAGTTCATAGCCACACATAAGCCACCCTGTTTGGCTAAAATATAGTCAAGAGCCATGTCATGTTTCAACAGCGTCAGTCTGTGACTTCTTTGAGTATTTGACAGAAGGTTAAACCCTCATATCGTTTTGTTTGCAAAACCCTGCAAAGTATAGGTAATATTATCAATGTGATCTGCCAAAAATGTTACACCATACCATGGAAAAAGTCCAAGTCCCCACTTCTCTCCTAGACTTATCCTCCAATGGTAGGATTCCAGATTATGAAATTGCGCCATTTCCCTTTTCACCCTATTTCCAGACCTAGAATCAGATTGAGCTGTGTCCGGTGCTTTCCCCTTTTGAATGGTATAAACCTCATATGGAAGCTTCAATGTCGACATGTAACAACATCCAGTCCATCCATAGGGTAAGAATTTATAGGCTTTATCACCACAAACCCACCAAATATCTCGAAAATTCCCTATAGTCACATTGCCAGGCAAAAGCTGATCTTTTACCATCAAAGTCCTGCTCTTCTTACTAAATGGAACAGAAAAAGTTACTTTATACAGTGGGGAGAACAAGTATTTGATACACTGCCGATTTTGCAGGTTTTCCTACTTACAAAGCATGTAGAGGTCTGTAATTTTTATCATAGGTACACTTCAACTGTGAGAGACGGAATCTAAAAAAAATCCAGAAAATCACATTGTATGATTTTTAAGTAATTAATTTGCATTTTTTTGCATGACATAAGTATTTGATCACCTACCAACCAGTAAGAATTCCGGCTCTCACAGACCTGTTAGTTTTTCTTTAAGAAGCCCTCCTGTTCTCCACTCATTACCTGTATTAACTGCACCTGTTTGAACTCGTTACCTGTATAAAAGACACCTGTCCACACACTCAATCAAACAGACTCCAACCTCTCCACAATGGCCAAGACCAGAGAGCTGTGTAAGGACATCATGGATAATATTGTAGACCTGCACAAGGCTGGGATGGGCTACAGGACAATAGGCAAGCAGCTTGGTGAGAAGGCAACAACTGTTGGCGCAATTATTAGAAAATGGAAGAAGTTCAAGATGACGGTCAATCACCCTCGGTCTGGGGCTCCATGCAAGATCTCACCTCGTGGGGCATCAATGATCATGAGGAAGGTGAGGGATCAGCCCAGAACTACACGGCAGGACCTGGTCAATGACCTGAAAGAGAGCTGGGACCACAGTCTCAAAGAAAACCATTAGTAACACACTACGCCGTCATGGATAAAAAATCCTGCAGCGCACGCAAGGTCCCCCCTGCTCAAGCCAGCGCATGTCCAGGCCCATCTGAAGTTTGCCAATGACCATCTGGATGATCCAGAGGAGGAATGGGAGAAGGTCATGTGGTCTGATGAGACAAAAATAGAGCTTTTGGTCTAAACTCCACTCGCCGTGTTTGGAGGAAGAAGAAGGATGAGTACAACCCCAAGAACACCATCCCAACCGTGAAGCATGGAGGTGGAAACATCATTCTTTGTGGATGCTTTTCTGCAAAGGGGACAGGACGACTGCACCGTATTGAGGGGGAGGATGGATGGGGCCATGTATCGCAAGATCTTGGCCAACAACCTCCTTCCCTCAGTAAGAGCATTGAAGATGGGTCGTGGCTGGGTCTTCCAGCATGACAACGACCCGAAACACACAGCCAGGGCAACTAAGGAGTGGCTCCGTAAGAAGCATCTCAAGGTCCTGGAGTGGCCTAGCTAGTCTCCAGACCTGAACCCAATAAAAAATCTTTGGAGGGAGCTGAAAGTCCGAATTGCCCAGCGACAGCCCCGAAACCTGAAGGATCTGGAGAAGGTCTGTATGGAGGAGTGGGCCAAAATCCCTGCTGCAGTGTGTGCAAACCTGGTCAAGACCTACGGGAAACGTATGATCTCTGTAATTGCAAACAAAGGTTTCTGTACCAAATATTAAGTTCTGCTTTTCTGATGTATCAAATACTTATGTCATGCAATAAAATGCAAATTAATTACTGAAAAATCATACAATGTGATTTTCTGGATTTTTGCAAAGTGGCAGATATCCTCTGTGTATTATTTACTCTTGGAGTGACTACTGTAATATACTGCTCCTGAACTTCTTTGGTGACTGTGGAAACTTCAACAGACTTTAAATCTTTCATCATAAGCGTCACCTTACGAGTTACATAGCCTTCTAACCAGTAATTCTTAACCGAAACAAATTTGAACGCTGGCTCTAAAAAGTACAAGTATATTCTCGCTGATCTTCCCATGTAATATTACGCAAAAGAAGTGAGCAATCACTCATAACCCTCTTCCACTTCATATCGTTGTACAAAATATATTTCCTTTGACTAGGGGGCACAGCTTCTACTTCTGGTACCGATAACAACACTTCTTCTCCATAATTATCTCTCCACGTGGGAGGAATGTCACCACCCCCACTCCGTCTCTCACATCTACAAGGAAGATGAGCTGTACCACCCATCCTAACCCTAATCACAGTATTTTCTAAAATTGGTGTTGGAGGGATTTTCTGAGGCATCATTGTAATCAAATGTGATACATTTATAGCTTTAATAACTGTCAACGTTAAAAGAGTTGAATTGCTTCTCATTGTTGTTGTATTAGGCTGAAGTGTTGATGTCATTGTTGTTGATTCATCTATTTTCCCTACAGCTTGGAGCTCTTTACTTGTATTTCCATCTATCACCACTAGTGTCACTACATTAACTCTCAGTCCCGACTCTAATCCCTCACTTTCAAACTGTGGATTATAAAAAATGCATTTATAATCACCTTGATCCTCCTGCTGGGAATTGTACACATAGAGACTGCAATCACCCTCAATCTTCAGTCTTCTATTATCATTCAGCAACGCATACTTTCTCAATGCAACTGCTCCTAACAGATCTAAACTCCTGCCATAGCTATCTTCCCACTGAACTCTAAATTTCCCTTCACCACTGTTCTCTCTCGTACACTGACATGGGAGCTGAGCTGACATTCCTAGAGTTACTTCAACCCTAGTTTTCGTAACGTTTTGGTCTGACTTTTTTCCTAACTGGTCTGGGGCTACTTTGTCTAACCGAATCACCAGCTTCTCCTGTAACAGAGTTGCCCTTGGTGATCTCTGCAGTTTCACATTCCACTGAAATATGCCCTGTTGTTTCTGGGACGCATTGAAAATCAATGTCCCCAAATCTCCTTTCCTGTCCATCCATTGCAGAGTCATCTCTGGCATCATCAGAAGTGTACACATCCTCATCAACGTTGTCCACAGCATGGACAATCTCTCCTTCTGGGTTTTGACTCTGGATATTGTCATCCATCTCTCCTTCTACCTGTTCTTCCCTATCTTCATCCTGCTCTCTTGAGCCTTCAACATCCTGTCTCTCTGCGCGTGGCACTTCTTCTCTAGGCGCTTTAACACAATGTGAGAAATGATACCACGTTGGAGACCCTTTAACCTCGACAGCCGTTCCAGTACTACGAACAACTTCAAATGGTCCCTCACGACGTTCGTTATACCACTTCCTTCTAAATACCTTCACGAACACCTTGTCCCCAGGTTGCACTGTACTCATTTTTTGCTCATCGAGCTTCTCCTGCACCTCTTCTTTTCTTTGCCTGTCAGAAACATATGTGGACAACTTTTTATGAAAATTGGCCACATATGTAACGTACGCTCTCATTTCATCTTCCAAAAGAGCCAAACTTGGACCCTTTCCGCTTGTTCGCAAACAAGGCGTAGGCATCCTTCTTCCTGTGACCAGTTCATGGGGTGTCATACGTAGATCACGCAACTCACTTGAGCGACACACCATTAATGCTAAAGGAAGCGCCGCTATCCAGTTTAGACCCGTATGCTGGCAAATTTTGACAATGTGATTTTTCAAAACACCGTTCATTTTTTCACAAATCCCTTGACTTTGTGGGTGATAAACTGCTCCAAGATGCTGCTTAATTCCCAATTTTTGCAACATCAATTTCACTGATTTATCCACAAATTCTTTCCCATTATCTGAGGATATTCGATCAGGAAGTCCCCACCTGCTTATGACTTCTTTACACAAGAACTTGGCAACCGATTGAGCGTCTTTTCGCTTGGATGGACAGGCCTCCGGCCATCGTGAAAATCTATCCACAACCACCAGCATATATCTTTTCCCTTCAACTGGTTTTATCATATCAACAAAGTCGATAACCAACTCACGCATAGGACCTCTCGGTGTAGGAATGTGACCAGGAAGAACAGTCACACCCCTGCGAACATTATTTTTCAGACAGATTGTGCACCTGCCTATGACATAGTCAACCTGTTCAAGCAAATATGGTGCCCAAAAACCATACTCCTTGGTGATCTTTCTCCTAACCTCCCCCCTTGCAACATGAGCTAACCCATGTGCTTCCTGAATCATCAGGCCTAATAGGTCTAGATGCGCTACTATCAACCCCTCATGGTTTCTCCAAAGACCAGTAGCATCTTTGACGGCACCTCGGTCTAGCCATAACTGTTTGTCAATCGTAGAAGCAGCTTCCTGCATCAAAATCACATCCTTAAGCGTAATTTTGTCTTCCAAGTCCACTCCATGAGTGACCAGAAAAACCTTGCCCAATTTGTCCGCTCCTGTAACGGCTTTTGCAGCTTCATCAGCAGCTTTGTTCCCTTGTGTGACTTTTGACACATCTGTTTTATGAGCTGCACACTTAGCAATCGCTATCTCTTTAGGCTTCATCATAGCATGCAACAATTTAATTATTTGCGCATTATGTTGTATCGGAGAACCATCCGTTTTCTTAAACCCTCGACCTTTCCACACTGCTCCAAACAAATGACATACACAATCATGTGGCTCACCATCCTCTGAAGTTGGCAAATTCTCGGCTGGATTCACCGTATCACACCTCACTAGGGTGACATCTACCTGCTCTAAGAGCCTATGATAGTCTCTGAGCCTAGGCATAGTCAATGTATATTTTCCATAGTTCAGAAGATTTCTGAGACTATGATGGGTAAGAATTGTTACTGGGTAACCCATCGTAACAGATGATGCTTTGTCATACACTGAATATACTCCCACCATTGCTCTGTAGCACAGTGGTAGCCCTAGTTCTACATCTGAATAGGCAGTAGAGTAGTAGGAAATAGGTTGAGGATTCGTCCCTGTACCTGTCGGCTGACAAAGAACTGCACATGCATATTTACCTCCAGTAGAAGTAGACACATATAGCAAGAAATTCTTAGAGTAGTCTGGTAGTGTGAGTGCAGGTGCCTCCTGTAGCCTCTGTTTGATCGTCTCAAATGCCACAAGGCCTTCCTGTGTCCAGGAAAGATTGCTATGGAGTTGTCCATTCCCAGTATCTTTAACCATAGCTCTCAAAGGTCCCGTCAAACTAGCATAGCTCTCAACCCAAGCTGAAGAATAACCAGCTTTTACCAAGAAATGTCATCATCTCTCTGACAGTTCTAGGCTTCGGAGCCTTACGAATAGCTTCCAATTGACTATCCGAAATGGTTCTGTGTCCATGCGTTATTTTCTGACCCAAATAAACAACCTTCTCCTGGCAATATTGCAACGTTTTCTGTGAAACCTTATGCCCCTTTTCTGCCAATACCTGTAGCAATTTAATTGAGTCTTTATGACATGTTTCCTCATTCTGTGAGCAGATAATTATATCATCCATGTACTGAATGACAGTGCTTTGCAACATCTGATCTATCCCTACCAAATCTTCCTTCAGTACCTTATTGAAAATGTGAGGGCTATGCTTGAACCCCTGTGGCAATTGACTGTACTCATAGAACTGTCCCTTATATGTGAACCCAAATAAACCCTGACTTTCTAAACTAAGTGGAACACTAAAAAATGCACCACATAAGTCTAACACCGTGAAATGTGTCGCATCAGGAGGAATTTGGGCTAACAAGGTATGCGGGTCTGGCACTTCTGTTGGAAAATCAGTCAGTACCTCATTCATCGCTCTCAAATCATGAACCACACGATAAGTTTCATCGGGTTTCTTCACAGGCAACAAAGGCGTGTTACTCTGAGGATTTTTTGTTGTCCTCAAAACACCTGCTTTCGAAAGTCCTTCAATTTGTGGTTCGATCCCTTGGATTGCTTCATCTTTCAATGGATACTGATTCTTCCAAGGAGGTCTGGCTCCTGGTCGAAGTTCAACTTTCACCGGTTGGGCTGATTTCACAAGTCCAATATCGGCACTGTGTTGAGACCACAAATCTTCTGGAAGTTGTTGCAACATCTCCTCTTTCATAGAGTCTGAATCCATCTTCGCACTGCAAATAGATTCATGTGTCATCCGTACAGCTTGTGGCTGTCCTTGTCCTTGGGCCGAAATCATGATTTTGAGAAATCGCTGATCTTCACTTCTCCAAATCGCCAAATTCTCTTTCATTGGTACGAAAACAGCTTTCTCTGCTTCTGTCATCATTTCTCCTATATGCTTCTGCTCATAGTCTTCAGAAACCAACAAGGTCACATGTGGCACAATCTTCTCAATCTCAGATTCTTTATCCAGATAATCGTCTGTGTTTATCTTCATAGCTGCTCCTTGTGGTCCTAAAATTATGCAACATGAGCTGAGTTGAACTTTCTTTGGTTGATGACTCAACCATTCCTCTGATTTCGATTGGGCAGCATTCTTGAAATACTTGAGCGTACAATGAAATGGATATTCCGGAAGCCTCGCACCTGGCATGTTTGCCACAATGAATGTCCCCCATATCTTAGCCTGCTTCAAAAAATCTGCACTGAGATTTCCAATCCAAAATACTGAAGAAGAATCCATCTCTGTCGTCATCAACAATTGGTAAACCTTTTCTTTTGGCACTTCTACCAGACAGCCGTCTGGCATACATTTTATTGTACAATTCAATCTACACAATGCATCTCTTCCCAACAATGCAATAGGTGTATGTTCCGATACCAGTATGGGCATTGTAATTTTCAGATTTTTATAGCAGAGCTCAATTGGTTCCGTAAGAGGAATCAGCTGTTTCACTCCCTCAAATCCGATTGTCCTAATTAGTTGATTGGACATGGTAAGTTGTGTAGCATCTTCAGGCCGAACACAGGTAAAAGCAGCTCCGCTATCTGCCATCACTTCCAATGGTCGATTGTTTACTTTCACCTCAATTGTTGGATCTTTTTCCGGTCCAGATGCTACCAGCTGACACCCCCCTTTCGGATCTTCTGGGCACCTCTAGAATCCTTGCTCCGGGCCCATATAAGGGTTCACCGGTCCTCCAAATGATCTTGACTGGCCCCTGTATCTTCCTCTGAAATTCCCTCTGGTGTTTCCTCCTGGCCCATTACACTCACGGGCAAAGTTACCAACCTGTCCACAATTATAACACACTTCTGAAGATTGCTGGAAGTATGGCTTAAATCTTCCTCCTCTTCCTCTTCCTAAGCCTTCTCGTCCTCTTCCTCTCCAATTCTGTGTCTGTCCAGAAACTGGCTGTGGATATGAAACAACTGGTCCCACTAGTGGTAGCTGGTACAATTGCGGTTGGACCTGGTTCGGTTGAAGCTGTGGCAGTGATTGTTGATTTGGTGAACACTGATTCTGCATAACCAAAGCCTGTTTCTTCTCCTTGTTATTCTCCACCAGTTGTATTTGATTGAGTTTTCTGAGAGTTTCTTGGTCCTGTTCTTTCTGGTTGTGTTCCTTTTTCCGGTACAGATCCACTTGATGGGCTATATGATCTGTATAGACACCTTTTGTCATGCTTCCAAGTCCAACCACCTCTGCCAGTTTGCTCCTTACTGGTGAGGGCAGCCCCATCTGCAGTTTAGCTCGCAAAATTGACTGCTCTATTTGACTCACATCTGGATCATTTCCGGTAATATTTCTCCACACTTGATGAACTCTTGACACATAGGCTCTCGGATTTTCTTGTTGTCCTAGTGGGTCAATCAGAATGTTGTCAGGATGCACATTTGTTGGAAACGTATCTTTCAGTGCTCTCCACAGCCGATTTCTACTTGCAGCTAACAACTCAGGATCATTCACCGCAGTCCCCACATATCGATTAAGTCCAGCTCTCTGAAAAATGTCTTTCATACCTGGAATCCCAAGGAGATTAGCCAAAAGTCTCTTAATGTCTCCTATGGCAGACTGTGTTCCCACCGTAATTTCTTCCAACTTAGAAATCCAAGGATATGCTCCATCTTGAAGAGTAGGCAGCTTCTCAAGTATATCTGACATATCGGTATTCTGCAAAGGCTTATACTCCAGATTCTGTCCTCGAATTATCACTGGCATCATCTTCTTACTCGTGCTCCCTTTTCTTGGCCGCAATATATATTTCCTCTCCAATTTTTGAGATTATTTTTTCAGCAGTTTTTCCTTCTGTATCTTCAACTTCTTGAGTTGTTCTTCCAATTCTCTTACTTCTTCTTAATTATTCGCCTTATCCAAGCATGATATGCATCGATCCATATCTCTTTCTATTTCTTCTGTGCTAGTCATTGTAGAATAAAATCCTCTTGAACATGAAGCACCTTTAATCTCCAAATCTTCATCGCTGTCTTCATCTTGACTTTCATCAGAGCTCGGATCTCTTGTATCCTTCTTCTTCCAACTTCCATCACCCCTTCTTTCCGCTCTGGCCAATCTCTGTCTGATCCCAGGGTCATATCCACCCATGATCTCTTCTGAATCACTCTGATCATCATCATCATCTTCAAATTCCATCCTCCTGAACCTCACTCTACCCTTAGTTTCCAGACATGTTGTTTTCTTCTTACTTTTGGAGTTTGGATTCATCTTTATGGTTGTTTCTGCTTGTCCTCTCTCTATTATCCGTTCATCTTCATCTCTGATGCAATAATCACCCTCCTGAATGATCATGGAAGCTGAGGATAGACGTCCTTAAACTCTACTTCTTCCTCGTAAGGTGGGGGCCTCTTTGCTGAATCCGTATGTGAGAAAGGTGTATTGACTTCTGCCGTTAGTTTTTCTGTTACCTTCGCCTCTTTTGCCATTTTCTCTATACCTCTGTCTCTTTTATATTTTGTATCTTTTATCCGTTTTTGTCCCTCATTTTCAAACAACTTAAGAACACCCAGCTCTCTTTGTCTCTTTTCTTAACGTTGTTCCCCTTTTTCCCCCTTCTTTTGATCTGCCTTATATGTTGTCACAAGCACTTGCATTATTTTAATTACTTCTGGGTTAAGAGTCCCTTCCACTGGCCATGGTTGTTCAATGTCAGGCCAACGTTTATTCCATTTTCCAGATAACCTTGCAATACCATTAACTAGAGGATTACTATTTTGTACTACATCAACAGGAGTAATTACTTTCGTAGTTTTGATGTCCTTTTACCGCATTGTAACAACTCTTTTATATTCCTTTTTGTGAATTATTGTATTATTATTATTATTTTAAACTAATTAATTTGTAAACCAAAAAATACTTTAAGCTATGTAGCTTATCATTCCCTCCTACCATACAATACCATTTTAGACATACCTATGTTCACATTCGCGCTAAGAAATAAGCAAACAGCTTAACTATTTATTTTTATTTTTAATCCGTCAACATAGCTCTCATTTATAAATTCAATGGATCTCAATCAAATAGTTTCATGATTAAGCAATAGCCACTTAACAAACAGAATACTTTATTTGTGTGTACTCAAAGTCCCCCTCCTTCTTTTTCAGCTCTAAGTCTGCGTCTCCCAGCAGTTCAGTGCAGGCAGGGGAGTGGCATATTTGCTCTGTGTAACTCTAAACTCATAAAATCCCACACATGCGCAGCTCATTTACTAGTGCGATTTCAAGGTGAGAGGAGCTCTCCCACAAGTAAATTTTCTCTAAGTCATACAGCAGACAGACCAGCTGTCCCTCCGTTCTTTCCAACACAGACAAACAGTAACACTGAACAAAACGCACAAACCAACACAAAACATAGAACACAAATCCTACTTCGAAGTTTCTTAACTTTACTATCTTCACTTATTCTACTGTAATCTGCAGATTTATAGTTATTTTCTTATCCATTACAAATCCTCTCTATACAATCATAACGTCCTCCCGGGGGCTCATAGATTTTAACAATGTTTAAAACGAATCCTCTCTATACAATCATAACGTCCTCCCGGGGGCTCATAGATTTTAACAATGTTTTGAAAACGTTCTCTCAAATGGAGACTCATAAGGTTTTAACCGTAATTAACATATTTCCTTACAAAAACTAAAACCCCTGTTCTCAACCAAAACATATACATGTATGTATCTCTAACATAAATCTTATCATAGCATGAGTCGACACACAGCTGAAACGCAACAGAGACCTCTTTATTTTGCGCACACACCCACACCCTCTCACACACACATAATCAACAAGAATGCATCCATTCATACGGTCCTTAAAAGCATGCTTCCGTCGCTCCTATTTCCTTTATATTCCTTCCTAAATTTCTGCTACCTTGAGTTGCAGATATTCAATGTGAGGCTACTTCGGACATATACCTCGTCAACTATATACCGAGAGGTAACATACAATTGAATGTGTATTCTACAATCTCCAGTCCCTTGGACTGACCTGAAAATGCACCTAGTGACTCTTCAGGATTTTGTGGCCCATCTTAATGATCGCCTCGTTTGAGGGCTTCCGTAGATCAGCGACGTCCTAACAGTATACATTTTTCCTTAGTTCCTTTTCCATTCTATTCCGTTATTTTATTCCTTTTCCCTTTAATTTTATTCAAGCCAAATATCCCTGGGCCCAGTGTTATCAATTCCTTTTTTTTCCTTTTATCCTGTATTATATTCTCACTCCCCCCTGTTTGCGTTGTTTCCAACGCAAACAAATTTAGAAATTTAGAACGGATTCTCAGGCACACGAACTGACCAGCGCCCAAAGTTGTGAAAAAGCTCACCTTATCTGCCGGCCTCTGTAGCGGGAGTCAGCTCGGGGCCCATGATGCAACGCTGAACAGACGCAACTCGTCCCAAAATCCTCGTCGCCAATTTCTGTGGTGGCCGAACAACGATGCTGATATGCTGTGTTGACAAGGAATCCGCTGACACTGTACTTTGATTATAAAGATTTATTATATCAAAAGATTTCAGTGTCAATTTACAGATTTCTGCAGAATCTGGAGAACAACTAACCCAATCTCAAATATGATTATTCTCCCCGTCCTTTGTTCAAAACCTGGTATATATCCTATGTAACATAAGATGGGTGTTTTGAATAGACCAATCCCTGGCCTCCACATATCCCCATGTCCTCTATTTCAGGGGGCCCCTATAGTAATGCTTTCCAGATGTTTCAGCAAGGCAGAGTAAAATTCATCTAACACACCATTTGCAAATGTCAGCCAAAATTATAAACTGTTCAGATACTACAATTGTATCAACTAGCCTATTCCAGACCCTCAGAGTTTCCTGTGCCAGTGAGCTTGGGACAGAAATCAGTTTTTTATGACGTTTACACTGGATATATGGGATCATCAGATCATGATATTATGCTCTTTCACACGGCTTGGTGATTATCGAGGCCGGGAGTGTTGGAAAGATTTTTCAAATACTGAGGAACTATAATTCGCAATGGATGTTAAAAAACAGACTTTGTTGACGTGTGAGGCGAAGAAAAAATTATTGGTGTACGTTAAGACAATCAGAAATCAGACATTGCCAAATTGGCACTTTCCTACATATGCATGCATTCTGGAGAGAGACGCGCTATATCTTCGCCACACCCCCTCTCCTTCTTATTAATGCAACATTTTAAATGATACTCAAGACGTTATCTTCACACATATTTTTGACGCTTTTCACTGACAGCCGCAACTCAATCAGCTAGACCTATTGCCACGCAATAGAAAAAATGATTGGTGTACGTTAAGACAATCAGAAATCAGACATTGCCAAATTGGCACTTTCCTACATATGCATGCATTCTGGAGAGAGACGCGCTATATCTTCGCCACACCCCCTCTCCTTCTTATTAATGCAACATTTTAAATGATACTCAAGACGTTATCTTCACACATATTTTTGACGCTTTTCACTGACAGCCGCAACTCAATCAGCTAGACCTATTGCCACACTGTGCTTCTCAAAACACCACGCTGTGCTTTTCAAAACACAGCAATTTTTTTTGAAAGAAGCTAATGATCCTCTGTGGCTAAGTCATGCTCCATGGTGAAGTATTTTGAATGATTTTATTTAGACAGGAGTAATTATATAATTTTGGCGAAACATCAATTTACTTTAGGGCAATCCAGCATCCTAACAGTGCACCCGCCAACTTTTCTTTCCAATTCGCAAGAGGCTGAAACCATAGATCTGTATATAATGACGAGATGCTCATGTCTCGGCCCTAACAATGGGAGTCTTTGTCCCAAAGGCTGGAATTAAGGCGACAAACTTATTTTTTTATTTGATATTTTTATTTAACCTTTATTTAACTAGGCGTCAGTTAAGAACAAATTCATATTTACAATGACGGCCTACCAAAAGGCAAAATGCCTCCTACGGAGACGGGGGCTGGGATAAAATATATATATATATATATATATATATATATATATATATAGGACAAAAGACACATCACGACAAGAGAGACACCACAACACTACATAAAGAGAGACCTAAGACAACAGCATTGCATGGCAGCAACACATGACAACACAGCATGGTAGCAACACAACATGACAACACGGTAGCACCACAACATGACAACATGGTAGTAACACAACATGGCAGCAGCACAACATGGTAGCAGCACAAAACATGGTACAAATTATTGGGCACAGACAACAGCACAAAGGGCAAGAAGGTAGAGGCAACAAAACATCATGCGAAGCAGCCACAACTGTCAGTAAGAATGTCCATGATTGAGTCTTTGAATGAAGAGACGGAGATAAAACTGTCCAGTTTGAGTGTCCACTTAGGTCTGCATATTATTCCAATAGAAAAGCATTGGGTTTATACTGGACAGAATTTGGCGAGCCCTCTCGCTTAGCCTCTTCCTCTCAAGAGAAAGCATCCGCGCGAGCGAAACAGCGTCCCTCCAAATGTAGCCCATGTATCTGATGATGTCTGAACAGAAATAGTATGACATGCCATACTCTTTTGGTCCAGACAGCATTAGATACATGGTCTACACATACTGAGACAGAGGGGCGCTGTTTCGCTAGTTCAGATGCTTCAACTGAGATTGATGCATGTTTCTGTTGGCCCGCGTCTCGGTCAAATAAATTATACATATTTCTATATTTTATTTGGACGGGCAACGAGGTACAGTAGGGCGAGCCAGCCCCCGTAAGGCTCGCCCATAACACCGGCCCTTCCGTGACCCCACTCTCTGAGGGTCTCTGGAAGAATTGGGATATGTAACAACAAAAAACACATTTCCAATTCACACATGCATATAATACACACTTGTAGCCTACATGTGTAAAATAGGACAAGTATAACCACCCACCAAATTATTATTAATTACATTGTGGGAACTCCATCAATATGAATTGACAATCTAATAATCTGTGCAGCACAACTGCAATATAGGCGGACGGGAACAGAGCCAATCACAAGCGTTATGAAACACTTAAGCAGAGGGCGTTTAGGATCTATCATAATGGTACAAATGCCTGAACAGCTTCCAGCGTCAACTTGTGTATTCCTCTGGACAATAAACTGGTAAATGTCTGGTTTTATTTACAATATAGAATGTATAGCCTGTATTTGAATTAATTAAGTTGATTCAGGTGGTCTCTGTCCCATGTGCTGAAAGACACATTCAGTTGTTACAGCGGCATAGACCTTTTACGAACTCGATAATTATTGCGCTATAGTGACTTGCTACCGGCGGTAATAGAGGGTGCATTGGTTATGAGTTTAATTACACATTCTCCACCACTCTGTAACACGGTAACATGTTAAGTACATCGTGTTCCCACACCAACACTACTCAGATATCTACTGGCCAAAGATACTTTCCTTTACTGATGTTGCCCTCAATAGACCAGTTCAACTTTCAGTTTGATTTGTACAGTCTTTGCGGTGAGGAAAGCAATGCTTGTTTGTTTGTTATGTGATCATCCTAAATAAAATGTAGCTTATTGTTTATTAATGAGCTCATTTAGAGCAATGGAAAACAGACTATGTACTGAAAACATAGAACAGTAGTATAGTACTAACTGGTATACATTACTGACAAAGGACGTAGTGGTCTTGTGTGATGTAACTCTGCTCAGTGTGTGTGTTTGTCTTATACAGGTCATCTGTACTTTAGTGCCTTGGCAACAATGCTCCGTGCCACCACTGCCTTCCTGTGCGCCTATTGCCAGAAGATGAGGGTCTTAACCCCTCCTATGGGCTTCTCCACCTCTACCCTCGCCAACAAGCGGCCAGAGAACCAGCAAACTGTGGACTCCCTTTATGACCTGTCGGTGGACATCCGTAAGGTGCATAAGTTCAAGGGATGGGTGCTGTCAGAGAACTCTGTGTACGTGTACGAGACGGCGGACCTGCTGCGGGACATGGGCGCTGACACTGCTTCCATTGCCCGTGTGCTGGAGACCCACCCCGAGGCCATCCTGTGTCGGCCCGAGGACGTGGCAGCTCAGCGTGACCTCTGGTCCTCCGTATGCCCCAACCGGCGTGAGCTGGTGGGCATCATTGAGAAGTTCCCTGCCTCCTTCTTCACGCTCACGCACCACGCCAACCAGCGTGACAACATCCGCTACCTCCAGAGCCTGCGCCTCAACAAGCTTCAGCCAGCCCGTGGAGAGCAACCTGGAGGTCATCCACATACTGCGAGAGACCTACCTGGACCTGGGCGGGGACGAGGGAAACCTGCGCTTATGGCTCCAGAAGCTGCTCAGCCAGAACCCCTACATCCTGATGCGGCCAGCCATGGCGTGGAGGGACAGTCTGGGCTTCCTGAGGGAGAAAGGCTTCACCACAGAGGAGCTTCTGGTCCTGGTCTCCAGCCTCAGGGCCTCCATCGCAGAGCTGCAGACTGAGGCCATGCAACAGGCTGTGGACTACACCCAGGGGGTGCTTGTGTGCTCTGAGAACAAGCTCCAGGAGATAGTCCTCCACTGCCCCGCTGTATTGTACTACTCGGTGCCCACCCTGGTGGGCCGGTTCAAGGGGCTGCTGGACATGGGGGTGAGCATGGACCAAGTGAGGGAGACACCCAATGTGCTGGAGCTCACCACGCAGATTGTGCTCTACCGCATCCAGAAACTGGCCTCCTATGGCTATGTTGTGCGCGGTGGCAGCCTGGACGTTATCGTCGGCACGAAGAAGGACTTTGAGATGACCTATGGCAAACTGCAGCTAAGGCAGCAACGACCACTCTTCAACCCTGTCGCCCCCCTCAGGACCGCAGAGGATTGAATGTTAACGGACCACATCTTAATGTTTTAAGGGGATGGGATGAATGCTGCACAGTTGCAGAACAAGCTATGGGTGTTTTACTGTAGCTATTGATTGAAGATTGAGGTCTTATGACGTCTCTGTTGCCGTGAGCTATACATTTCTCCAATGACTCAGTGTATTGTGTATAATGTGTTTGCTATGGAGATCTGTCTCCAGAAATAGGTGGATCAGCCAATCATTGTCAGGGAATCGCTGTGTTTGTTTCAATTAGCCTGAGTCACCTATCAATAGCCACTGTTCTATACTCTATAGCATGAGATGAGAAATAATCATGTGCAAGGTTTCACATTTGTATCCATTGATGAAATGGTATCCCTTGCACCTTATGGTTTAAATGTGTATGAACTCTACTGATAGCATTATGGAGACAGAGTGAAATATCCAAGTGTTTCACACAGTTATGCTAAAAACTAAATGGAATCATTGTAAAGAAAAATGTAAATACAGGTGCTGTGTGATATTATTAAGTTTAAGCTAACTTGCACACATTTTGGTGTAGTTCCTTGTAGGCTGGATTTACTTGATAACATCAAGTTTGAAAAATAAAACTTCTAACAGATAAGTCGTCTGTTTGAAATAGCATTTATTTGTGACTTGCCACCGGACAGCTCTTTACCTATACCTACACTCTTAGAAAAAAGGGTTCCAAAAGGGTTCTTTGCCTGTCCCCATAGGAGAACCCCTTTTGGTTCCAGGTAAAACCCTTTTCAGTTCTAGGTAAAACCATTTGGGTTCCATGTGGAACCCTCTGTGGAAAAGGTTCTACATGGAACCCAAAACGTTTCTACTTGGAACCAAAAGAGTTCTACCTGGAACCAACAAGGGTTCTTCAAAGGGTTCTCCTATGGGGACAGCCGAAGAACCCTTTTAGGTCCTAGATAGTGTAGTATCTGAAAGTCTATGATTTTGCTGACGTTTGCAAATGGTGTGTTAGAGGAACTTGGCTCTGCTTGCGGAAACATCTGGAAAACATTACTATAGGGGCCCCCTAAAACAGAGGAGAGTCTGCTATGTAGAGGCCAGGGATTGGTCTATTAAAATCACGCCATATTATGTTACATAGGATATAAATACCATGTTTTGAACAAAGGACGGAGAGAATAACATATTAGAGATTGGGTCAGTTGTTCTCCGGATTTCTGCAGGAGTCTGTAAATTGATACTGTAATCTTTGATGTAATAAACCATTATAATCAAGGACAGTGTCAGCGGATTTCTTGTCATCACAGCATATCAGCATCGTTGTCTTGACACCACAATAGCACCTTTTTTTTCTAAGAGTGTATGCAATTTAGAATGCATTTGATCATAAGCACATTTCATGGCATCAAAAAACACTGTACAATTCAAAAAGTTCAAACTTTTAACAAAGAAAAAAGCTACACAGAAGGATATAGATATTCACAGTTTTTAATGATGTTTAGTGTCACGTTGTCAGACTTGTGACATTCACCAGGAAGAGCATTCCTTCCGGGGAGGGACAGTAGTGTAAGACCTGGTTCAAGTTGTTGTAACATGATACCCAGCCACATGGTTATCATTCCCCCACAACTTAATTCAAGGCTAAAAATAGCATAGCATGATAGAAAAAGGTTTATTCAAAAAAGGATATCCATCTGTTTGCACTGTTACTTAAAATTCTAGCTAAGTCTGCAAAATGTAAATTATACTTACTATAACAACTCACACATACTGAAAATGAACAGAGAGTGATGGATAAATAAATTCTCATATAGTTATTAAGCAGTTCTATGTATTAATACATAATAATGCATCTAAGTAATACACTGTAACAAAGGTTATTCACGGATCAGCTGTGAAGACTGAGGTAGGCCTACTGTAAGACGTTTGTTGCGTTCATTTCAACAATATTGGTAACCAATGAAATAAAGCCAGTGAGAAAAAGAGAAGTGTCTAGCCATCCAAAATCACAAATGTTGAGGAACACTGAACAAAAATGTAAACGCAACATGTGTTGGTCCCATGAAATAGAAGATCCCAGAACTTTTCCATACGCACAAAAGGCTTATTTCTCTCAAATGTTGTGCACAATTTTGTTTACATCCCTGTTAGTGAGCATTTCTCCCTTGCCAAGATAATCCATCCACCTGACAGGTGTGGCATATCAAGAAGCTGATTAAACAGCATGATCATTACACAGGTGCACCTTGTGCTGGGGACAATAAAAGGGCACTTTAAAATGTGCAGTTTTGTCACACAACATAATGCTACAGATGTCTCAAGGTTTAAAGGAGCGTGCAATTGGCATGCTGACTGCAGGAACGTTCACCAGAGCTGTTGCCAGATAATTTAATGTTAATTTCTCTACTATAAGCTGTCTCCAACATCGTTTTAGAGAATTTGGCAGTACGTCTTAAATCCGCAGACCATGTGTATGGCGTCGTGTGGGCGAGCGTTTTGCTGATGTCAACGTTGTGAACAGAGTGCCCCATGGTGGTGGTGGGGTTATGGTATGGGCAGCTATAAGCTGCGGACAACGAACACAATTGCATTTTATCGATGGCAATTTGAATGCACAGAGATACCATGACGAGATCCTGAGGCTCATTGTTGTGCTATTCATCGGCCTCCACGTTTCAGCCTGATAATGCACGGCCCCATGTCGCAAGGATCTGTACAGAATTCCTGGAAGCTGAAAATGTCGCAGTTCTTCCATGCATACTCACCAGACATGTCACCCATTGAGCATGTTTGGGATGCTCTGGATCAACGTGTACAACAGCGTGTTCCAGTTCCTGCCAACTTCCAGCATCTTCACACAGCCATTGAAGAGGAGTGGGACAACATTCCACAGGCCACAATCAACAACCTGATCAACTATGCGAAGGAGCTGTGTCGCGCTGCATGAGGCAAATGGTGGTCACATCTGATACTGACTGGTTTTCTGAACCATGACCCTACCTTTTTTTAAAGGTATGCATATCTATATTCCCAGTAATGTAAAACCATAGATTAGTGCCTAATGAATGTATTTAAATTGAATATTCATTGTGTAACACTCATGTGTAACTTTAGATATGTTCTCTGAACAATAGTGTTGTTTTCTATGTTTACTAAGTGACATACTGTACATACGTCAGTACAAACACCAGAGAATTAAGGACCCCATGGAAGCGAAACAAATATCAAGATAGTCCACCTGTTGGTTCTGGAATGAGCAACCGATCCTGTCTGTATTGTAGCTCAAAGACTTGCATGACTTCTAATAATTCTAGGGATAGTTTGAGATTTTTGCAACTAAGCCCTTTTTTCTACTTACCCAGAGTCAGATTAACTAATAAATACAATTTTTATGTCTGTGTGATGTTTGAAGGAAGTTGAAGGTACATTCGTTTCTGGAGCCATTGCTAACTGAAAGTCTACAGGGAGCAGGTAGTATGCTACCTTCAACTTTTAACTTTTAAAAGGGTTTAGTTGCCAAAATCTTGAATTATCCCTTTAAACCATGCTAGTAAAATGATGGCTCAATAGTATGTGTTATCTACACTACAACCTGTAACTTTGCATATTTCCCAGATGGGACATAGTACTCCATGTCATACTCATCATCCAATGTCCTTGTCTGTGCCTCCACCCACTCCTCTTGGATGTTTCTGTAGGCCTCTGGAAAGTCTGTACCAAATGCCATGGTTCCAAGAACGATCCTCAAAACAGGATGCATTGTATCCTTAATGACTTGAAGAAACCAGTATTTTACTTGGGGATCAGCAACAGCAGGTTTGGGATTTTTCTGGTCTGTAAGAAAAGGCAGATGGAAGTCAGTGGTTATCACTTTTAAATAGGTACAGTATAGCTATTTTCATGGTAACATAACTGCATAATAAAGCATTTTGATTTAAGCTATGACTTATTGAAGTTAGGATTGTTTTGTTCTGAGTGAGCTCAAACCTCTGGTGATTTAAATTCCCAAAAAATGTAAATAGTCATGCTTGCTCAAAATAGACTCAAGAAAAAAACAATCTATCTATAGAAGTTTTGATTGAGTAAAACAATTATTTTAAATCTTACCATAACATTTGATGACTATAATGAATGTAACTAAAATCCCCAAAATAACAAGGGAGATCATCAATGTTGAATATTTTGAAAGGTTCTGCCACAATGTATTTGGTGATGAGTGTATGTACTTTCTATCAACTGTGAAGCCATCTGTAACAAGAGATACTCATGAGAAACAGCAATCAAGAATTCAATCAGTCAAACATCTACAGTACCTTGCAAAAGTATTCATACCCCTTGGATTTCTTCACATTTTATTGTTACAAAGTGGGATTAAAATAGATTGAATTGTCTTTTTTTTCAACAATCTACTCAAAATACTCTGCCAAAGTGGAAGAACATTTTAAACATTTTTTTAAAGAACAATACAAATTTGATAACTAAAATAGTCGTTGCATACGGTAAGTATGAAGCCCCTTTGTTCAGGAAATGAGTCCAGGAGTAACATTTGGCTTAACAAATCACATAATAAGTTACATGGAATCACTATGTGTGAAAAAATAAGGGTTGACATTATTATTTTAATGACTTACCCTTCCTCTGTCCCCCATAAATACGATATCTGTAAGGTCCCTCAGTCAAGCATTACATTTCAAGCACAAATTCAACTGCAAAGACCAGGGATCTTTTTGAAAGCCTCATAAAGAAGGGCAATGATTGGTAGATGGGTAACAATAACAAATCAGACGTTGAATATCTCTTTAAGCATGGTCAGGTTAATAATTATGCTGTGGATTATGTATTAAACCACCCAGAAACATCAAAGATACAGTCATCCTTCTGAACTGAGCTGCAGAAAAGGAAGGAAAATGCTCAGGGATGTTATCATGAGGCCATTGGTGATTTTAAAATTAAATGGCTGTGATGGGAGAAAACTGAGGATGGATCAACAACATTGTTGTGACTCTACAATAATGACCTACATGACAGAGTGAAAAGAATAATACAAATACAGAATAAAAATATTCCAAAACATACATCTTGTATGCAGCAAGGCACTAAAGTAATACTGAAAAAATAAAAAAAAACACAGCAAAGGAATTCACTTTTTGGCCTAAATGCAAAGCCTTACGTTTGGGGAAAATCCAACACAACATATCACTGAGTAACTGCCTCCTTATTTTCAAGCATAGTGATAGCTGCATCATGGTATGTGTATGCTTGACATCGGCAAATACTGGGGAGTTTTTCAGGATAAAATCCTAGAGGAAAACCTGCTTCAATCTGCTTTACACCAGACACTGGGAAACCTTTCATCAGGACAATAACCACGAAATGCCAAAAACAAACTGTGAGCCATCATATTCATACAAAAAATACCTAATAATGAAGGAAAAGCATTGTAATTTAGAATTTTGTAAAGTTAGTGTGGGTGAGGTGGAAACATTATTGTTGTACATCAATAATGAGAAACCATCTGGTACTGAAAATGTAGATGGAAAGCTACTGAGGATATTCGTCATATCTTCAATTTGAGTCTTGAGAAGGAAGCAAAAGTCATTCCGCTACCCAAGAATGGTAAAGCATCCTTTATTGGTTTTAACAGCTGACCAATCAGCTTACTGCCGACTCTTAGCAAACTTTTCGTTTGACCAGATACAATGCTATTTCTCTATAAACAAATTAACAACATACTTTCAGCATGCTTTTAAAGAGGGGCACTCCACATGTACTGCACTGACACAAATTACTGATGATTGGTTGAAAGAAATTGATAATAAGAAGATTGTGGGAGCTGTACTGTTAGATTTCACTACAGTCTTTGATATTATTGTCCATAACCTGTTGTTGAAAATACATATGTGTTATGGCTTTTCAACCTTTGCCATATCGTGGATTCTGAGCTATCTATCCAATAGAATACAGAGGGTTTTCTTTAATGGAAACTTCTCTAATGTTAAACATGTAAAGTGTGCTCTCTTGGCCCTCTACTCTTTCCTATTTTTATAAATGGCCTGGCACTGGCATTAAACAAAGCCTGTGTGTCCATGTATGCTGATGATTAAACCCTATACACGTCAGCAACCACAGCTAGTGAAATCAACGCAACCCAAACAGAGTGTTGCAGTCAGTTTTAGAATGGGTGGCTAGTAATAAACTAGTCCTGAACATCTCTAAAACTAAGAGCATTGTATTTGGTACAAATCATTCTCTATGTTCTAGACCTCAGCTGAATCTGATAATGGATCATATGACTGTTGAGCAAGTTAAGGAGACTAAATTACTTGGTGTTACCTTAGATTGTAAACTGTCATGGTCAAAACATATTGATTCAATGGTTGTGAAGATGGGGAGAGGTCTGTCCGTGATAAAGAGATGCTCTGCTTTTTTACACTACACTCCACAAAGCAAGTCCTGCAGGCTCTAGTTTGATCTTATCTTGATTATTGCTCAATCATATGGTCAGGTACTGCAAAGAAGGACCTAGAACAACTGTAGCTGACCCAGAACAAAGTGGCAAGTCTTGCTCTTCACTGTAATCAGAGGGCTAATATCAATACTATGCATGCCAGCCTCTCTTGGCTAAAAGTAGAGGAGAGACTGACTGCATTACTTCTTGTTTTAATAAGAAACATTAATGTGTTGAAAATGCCAAATTGTTTGCATAGTCAACTTACACACAGTGCTGACACACACACAGACATGCCACCAGGGGTCTTTTCACAGTCCCCAAATCCAGAACAAATTCAAGAAAATGTAGAGCATTATATAGAGCCATGATTGCATGGAACTCCCTTCCATCTCAGATTGCTAAAGTGAACAGCAAATCTGGTTTAAAAAAAACAAATAAAACAACACACCGCACTACGGCTCTGCCCTATTTGACCAAGATAATTTGTGTGTATGTACTGATATGTAGCTATGTGTGATGTTTTAAATGTATGTAGTTCTGTCCTTGACCTGTTCTTGTTTATTAATGTTCTGTATTATTTCATGTTTTTATGTTTTGTGTGGACCCCAGGAAGAGTAGCTGCTGCTATCACAACAGCTAATTGGGATCCTAATAAAATACCAAAATACCTACAACCCAAGGCCAAATCTACACTGGAGTTGCTTACCAAAAAGACAGTGAATGTTCCTGAGTGGCCAAGTTACAGTTTTGGTTTAAATCTGCTTGAGAATCTATGGTAAGTCTTGAAAATAGCTGTCTAGCCATTATCCCCGACAGAGCTTGAATAATTATGAAAAGTAAAATAGACTAATTATTGCACAATCCAGGTGTTCTTAGAGACCTACCCAAGAAGACTCACAGCTGTAATCGCTGCCAAAGGCGTTTCAAACATGTATTGACTCAGGGAGTTGAATACTTATGCAACAACTATATTTTAGTTATTTAATTTATTTAAATAATATTTTTTATTTTTATTAAAATGCTCTTCCACTTTGACATTACAGAGTATTTTGTGTAGCTTGATGACAATTTCAATTAAATCCATTTTAATCCCACTTTGTAACACAGTAAAATGTGAAGAAATCCAAGGGATATGTATACTTTTTCAAGGCACTGTATATAGTAATTCATCCAAACCACATGCATAAATTAATTTCACTACCTGTCTGAAAATGTCTCACCCCACAAAGCAGCGGTGTTGCTTGTGCTTGTTTGTACTTCACAGCGGTAACACCATGTTTTCATGTGGCCAGTGGGGATCTCAACACTCAGTCTCAGCAGGACTGATCCATCAACATTGGGTAGAGGCCCAATGACTCTGACCCGATCTGTCATCACAGCCCTATCTTGGGTCAAGTGGACCTTTAGTCCTGATAGGTCAGTGCTTGTCACATGACATCTTAAGGACACGTCCTCTTTTTGAGGTATGGGCTTGGCAAATATGTGTACTTCTGGATTACGAAAATCATAGAATAAAACAATGTTGACTGATGTAAATACCACAATTGTAACAAACAGGGAAGGCAAATTCATTCACATGCACTCTGTGACTCCACAACACCAAATCCTGTTATTGTGCACATTCATTCGCAGGGCTTTGTTATTTCATAGTCGCTCGACTGTATGTGTCCATCTCACCTGTCTTCTGTTCTATTGCGCCGGCTCCCTCTCTTGTCTTTATGATATTGGTGAGTAAAGAGCAACAGTCATGCTGGAGAAATTCCTTAAACATGTGACTCCTCACTTTGTTTGAGTTCCAACTCTGTTCTATGGGGTTTGCCTGTAGAGACTCTGACATCCGTGTCTGAGAGGTCAGGAAGTTCTCCCCATTGAGACCCCATTGGTCAAACCCAGTGGAGGATTCATTTGTGATGTAAGTGCAGCCACGCTGCCTCTGAAGAACGTCTAGAAAAGATGGTGTAAGAAAGATTGAGCTGACTGGATTTCAGGTTTACATGAAAATCCTAAAACAACTTGATTCCTGTCGAACAACACATTTCTGATATGCAGTTTACTTTTGTTTCACTCAGTAAATATTGTTTTGTTGTGAGTATAATATGTATTTTATATAGTGCCTTTAATTATACAGATAATCTCAAAGATGCTTAAAAACAAAAGTAAATGCAATATGAACCATAACTGAACTGCATATCAGATATATCAGGGAGTAACTGAACACACTTTGAGAACAAGAATGTTGTTTTTTGCAACAACAAAAAAAAGTATTGCTCATGAAGTTGGTTTCCATTTTTGCTAATCTTACAATATCACAGAAAATTGTTTTCATTGAGCAAATAATTGCTGACTACCCACATGCTTAAACCCATTGTGTTATCAAATATATGCAATTATTGTAAATACTACATACACAATTATCCACTCAAAGACCGAGAGTACTCACCAACTGTACTATTATTGATCATATGACGTATCTGCCAGAGAGCCACTTCATGGTCTGTGTGGCTCTGTGAGCAATCTAAGGTCCTCTCCCTCCATTGTGGGCTCTGGTTGACCCAGCTCTGTCTGAGCTTTTCTTTCTTAGTCACACTGTCACAGTGCGATATGATGACTCCATCAAACACAGTTGTCTGTTCAAAATGTGGTCGATCACCAAGTTCCGAGACTATTATAGACAAAAACTCCAAAGAATGGAGCTCTGAGATAGATATGAACCACAGTTAACATGAAAATAAACATACTTTTCCCATTCTGTTTCTGATTGACTTTGTAATCAATACTGTTTTTTCAAGACTGATGTGTTGTTTTTTTTAAACTGGGACATGGTATGGTACATCTTTGTGGAATGAAGTTCAACCTGGTCTTGAGGACTTTCGTTTTGTTTTTCATATGAGTAAACAATCACATGAAAAAAAAAAGAAAGAAGTTTACAAAAGGTCACAGCTCTAAGCCAGGATTCAATCTGATCAGCCGTACCCGCGTTAGCCCACAAATGCATCGCTTTTTCATTGCTTTTTTTTAGGCGGTGTCAGATGTGTAACTAGTTTTAGAGTTGTCAAATCCACAAGCGGACCCTGGCGTAGGCTACCTTTGTAGAAATTACAAATTCGAACACTGGAATGTGTGATGTAGGGCACAATCTACACCTCAATTAGGCTGATATACATCCCTATCATGTAAAAAAAAAAAAAAAAAGTATCATTTTTATATAGCCTACACTTTCTCATTCAGAACTTCTAACGTGGGTGGGATATAAGCACGGGTGTTGTTTCATGACAAAGACCACAACAGCAACTCACCGAACAGCCTAAACAATAGCAATGAAAGGCTGTGTGTTTGTTGGCCAACATGGCTTAAGCCTACTGTTGATTTAATTGAATCCTGACCTTTTGTTCGTATGAGGAATGCATGTGACCATTTAAGTCATGTGTAATAGTGTTATTAGTCATTCATACTTTTTATGATTTCAAAATAAATGACTATCAGACTCACTGCTCTTTCTCTTAGGACCACAGGGCATGAGGAATGACATGAGATTAAACAAAAAATGGAGTGTGGGATTGGGAGAACAACACTCAACAAGATCAAAATGTAATCTGTTCAATTCTGAAAAATAACGTATTCATGTAGAACAAAGAAACATATTTTCACAAAGACGGCTGGAATTCAGTCGGACCTGCATCGCAGTAGAGTAGGGTACCGTAGCTCTTTTTCGCCATGCATAAAGAATGGATGACCTAGCCTATTAGATTTCCCTCACAGGTAGATGCTTCCAGTTTCCAGAATTACAAATGTGTGCGCGCACAGGTTTTCTTAGTTTTGATGACTGCAACTGTAGTTTTGTTGACTATTGTTTGCCAGAGAAATGTGTGAAATACATTCCAAAATAGATAAGTCTGTAATTCATTTTTATGGAGTGATCCAAGATTTCACACAGAAAAATTAGACATCTGTTGCAATCTGGTTAGCCATCACTATTAAAACAATATTAACTTAGTGTATTGCTTACCACAAAATGTTGTTGATATCAAAAGACTGATGAGGCAAACTAACATCCACCTGATAAATGTCATGATTCATAATAAAACAAACATCAATGACAACTCCAGCATAGCCATAACACGTATGTTCACAAATTTCCGATGTGCCTCCAAGAAAGGTAATGATGCATCTGGAGAAAAAAAACTATTCTCTCTCAAGGTTTAAAAGGCAGTTACAGGAAAGAAATGTTGCACAACAGGAAATGTGTGGCACGTACTTATTTGGACTGTTTTATGTCCAAAATAAACAACACAAATCAATGTAGCCTATAAGCTTTTTAATTTAGCAAGAACATTGCGATAGAAGCAGCACAAATTGAAGAACTACACTCTGTTGGAGTTCGGACCCTAAGATTTTCACTGTACCCCGCAGTTACACCTGCAACCCTGTACATGTGACTATTACACACTGAATCTGAATCCCTCTGGTGCTTACACTGCAGAAGCCATGAGCCTGTACCCAAATCAGGGTTGGAGTCAATTACACTGCAGGAGAAGCCATGAGCCTGTACCCAAATCAGGGTTGGAGTCAATTATATTTCAATTTAGTCAGTAACTGAAATTATTTTCTATTAGGAAGTTCCTGAATTGAACTGTAATTGATCCCCAATCCTGATCCAAGACAAAAGATTAAAAGCACGTTCTCTTGAGAGCATATTTTAACTGTCAGTGGAGGTTGTTTTACTGGTTTACCTAACACACCTCACTGAACATAATTCCACAGATTTACTTTATGAATTGCAGGTCCACAGGTTTTCTGGGCGCCTTCAGATGCATAACCTGTTTTGTATGCATGGCTGTTAAGACTATGTGTAATGCTGGTACCCCCTCCAAAACAGACTATGTATGACATCCCATGATTTGAAATGACTTCAGACCCTTACTGCAGGGATCATCAACTAGAACTGCAAATTTACCGCAAGAAGTCTAAACAGATATATTTGACTAAAACAATCATTTCAAACCTTGATTATATTTGGGAACATTGTCCTGCGTAGTAGGGTGACGTCTTTCGGATGGGACATTAAAACGGTTGTCCTGACTGTGTTCCATCAAAATCCCATGGCGTTTATTGTAAGAGTGGGGGGGGTTCACCCCGGTGTCATGGCTACATTTCCAACCTGGCCACATTCCATCATGGCCACCTAATCATCCCCTTCATTCCTACTTGGCATATATCACTCCTCACCTCTCCACCTGATGTGGTGAGAGTTCTGCCACAGAAATGGTCACCATGCATCACTGAGGTGGGTGGTACACATTGATGGTGGATGAGGTGAATTTCCCCCTACTATGTAAAGCTTTGAGTACCTCAGTTGGTAGAAAAGTGCTATATAAATCCAATCAATTACTCGTAATTATTATTTGTATACGATCACGTCTCTATTATGTGAGGGAATACTTGGGAACAGATTTCCAAAATTAAAATCCCTTGGAGCTGACTTCCTGGTATTTTTACAGTCTTATGTCCAACAATGAAAATTAAACAAAAAAAACACGTATTTTTAGAACACTTGAAGGGCCAAATAAAACCAAATTCGGCCCGCCAGTTGGGAAACCCTTCTATACTGGATATGCTGTGTATCATGTAGTAAGGGCCTGTAGAGTCCCAGTATGTCTGTTCAGTGGGGGAGGACCATAGAGGGAGGAAGCTAAACTCAGTGAGCAGCAGTCCTGAACAGCAGAGCCCCTCTTCTCTGTTCAGGTCAATCATCTCCCCATCCCCCATCACGTCGCACCTCTGCACCACAGAGATGTGACAGAATGGGGGATGGTGAGATAATGCAGCATTCCTAAGATAACACAGAGGAACCCTTGCATACAATTGGAGGCTGGGCTGCTCGACATCATGACCGTACAGCTAATGACAAGGAATTGTGACAAAGTTTAATACTGTTGTATATTGATGTGAAAAAAATCAACTCATTTACATTTTAGTCATTTAGCAGACGCTCTTATCCAGAGCGACTTACAGTTAGTGAGTGCATTCATTATTTTTTTAAATATATATATTTTTTTCATACTGGCCCCCCGTGGGAATCGAACCCACAACCCTGGCGTTGCAAACGCCATGCCCTACCAACTGAGCTACATCCCTGCCGGCCATTCCCTCCCCTACCCTGGACGACGCTGGGCCAATTGTGCGCCGTCGCATGGGTCTCCCGGTCGCGGCTGGCTACGACAGAGCCTGGATTCGAACCAGGATCTCTAGTGGCACAGCTAGCACTGCGATGCAGTGCCTTAGACCACTGCGCCACTCGGGAAACTCCTTTTGGAAGAATGTCTCCTTCGACGGCTGGTGTGACTGTTTCTCCGTGTGAGCTCAGATGGCTCGGAGTGCAACCGCTCGTGCGCCTTCAGGAGACGCAGGTACCTGAAGGCTTTTCCACACTGGCCACAGGTGTGGCCCTCCCCCGTGTGTTTAAACTTGTGCTCCCTCAGGTGCGTGTGTAGTTTGTAAGTCTTTCCACACTCATCGCAGCTGTAAGGGCGTTCGTTCGAGTGCAGCCCCCGCTTGTGTATGCGCAGGCCCCCGCTGTCTTTAAAGGTCTTGTCGCATATGTCGCATCTGTAAGGTTTCTCTGAAGAGTGCCTGCGTATGTGGGCCTGGAGTAGGCTGTTGTTGCCAAACATCTTCTGGCAGACGGGGCAGGGGAGTTTGGGACTGGGGTCATGGTCTTTTTGGTGTCTCTTTAGGTCGAACTCATAGACAAAGGTTCTTCCGCACTGGGCACACAGGAACTGGCGGTTCCCGATGTGATAGCCCATGTGCCTCTTTAACAAGCTTGGCATAAAGAAGCGCAACCCACACTGCTCACAGGCGTACGGGCGGTCCATGGTGTGCCAGCGCTGGTGGGCAGACAGCTGGAATTGGGTTGGGAAACTCTTTGGACAATGAGTGCAGAAATAGGTATTCTCACTTGTATGACAATCCATGTGTCTTTTGCAGTACTGTGATTGGGTGAAACCCTTTCCACAGATGGTGCATTTGTATGGTCTCGCATCCGTGTGGACGCGATGGTGATTCTGAAGGCCAACCTTTCTCCGAAAGCACTTGCCGCACTCGTCGCAGCTAAAGGGCCGCACGTCAGAGTGAATTTTCGTATGGTTGGTCAGGAGTGCCAATGTCCTGAAGAACCTGCTACAATCGGTGCACTTGAAAGGTTTCTCTCCGGTGTGCATGCGGAGGTGATCCTCCAGCCGTCCCCGAGACAGAAAACGCTTCCCACACTCTTGGCAGGAGTTGGTTGCAGGGTTTCTCTTTTTTGAGCACGCTACTCGTAGTGGCTTTTGCACCCTCTTCCTTTGGATAATGGACCTCTCAAAGAGACCGACCTCTGTTTCCTGACCCCCGATCACCACACTGCTTCCAAGACCTGTGTCGGCCGACTCCATCTCCTTGTCCAAATTATCGTTTTGTGAAAGGGGTGGCAAGGAATGGAGCGATAAAGTGTAACTTCCAATATGGGAGACCCACTGGTCGACACTCGTTAGCTCGACTGGCTGGTTATCCGTGGCAGGGATGACTATCTGTGAAGGAGAGTCTTCGGTGATGGAAGTATTCATCAGTGATACAAGCTGTTGCTGTCTCATTGTTTGCAGCATACTCCTTACTGTTGGTGCACCTTTTGATGGTGCCCCTCCCACCAGTCCGCTAACACCTTGAGGACTAGAGAAGACCACAGCGCTCTCTGGCAGTGCAGTCTCTTCTTCACTGTCACGTACTGCAGTTCTCGCCCCACCTCCGTTACCCCTGGCATCCTCTTCTCTCTCCACAGTACTATCTTCTCCAGCATGGGGCGAGTCATCTGACATCAATCCCAGATCCTCCAAGTCACTGAAGGAGGCAGGGTTCATGGCGCTTAGAGCAGCTTCTAATGATTCTGGTGGCTCGTCAAAATCTGGCTCCATTGATGGCATTCCACAGGCGAGGCGGAAGGACAGCGAAGACAGCACACAGTCACCCACAGAAGACGTGACAGGTACTGAGAAAAAATAAAATATATAAAACATTTAAGTACATTACATTTAAGAATATTCTGCGAATTAAAAAGACTAGGCTTTTTATTTACATTCCTGTTTTAAAAAATCATAAAATGAGAAAAAGGGACAAATACAGAAAGCCAAGGAATGAGCATGTTTACATTAATACCATTGAAAAACTATTTTACATTCCTGTAAAAACAGCTGGTACAAAGTTATCAATAGAGTGAACCATGACAGTTTGGGGAAAACTACATTCTTCTTTGTTTAGCTGATGATAATTCTACTTAATATTAACAGGGAGGATAAGAGATAATAATTAAAGTAACCCTACCAAACTGAATCTTATTTTGCAGGTTCTGGTGCTGGAGGAGGATCTTCAGGTGCTCAGGGTCAGACACAGCCTGTCCACACTCCTCCAAGTCAGAGGGGGCAGCACTGATAATGGATGCTATCTGAGAAGGAGAGTTAGAAGCTAAGATCAGCAACAAGGGGGTTTCTTAGAGCGTGTGGCAGAAACAATACTATGGAATGTGTTGACACATACAGTGGGGAGAACAAGTATTTGATAGACTGCCGATTTTGCAGGTTTTCCTACTTACAAAGCATGTAGAGGTCTGTAATTTATATCATAGGTACACTTCAACTGTGAGAGACGGAATCTAAAACAAAAATCCAGAAAATCACATTGTATGATTTTTAAGTAATTAATTTGCATTTTATTGCATGACATAAGTATTTGATCACCTACCAACCAGTAAGAATTCCGGCTCTCACAGACCTGTTAGTTTTTCTTTAAGAAGCCCTCCTGTTCTCCACTCATTACCTGTATTAACTGCACCTGTTTGAACTCGTTACCTGTATAAAATACACCTGTCCACACACTCAATCAAACAGACTCCAACCTCTCCACAATGGCCAAGACCAGAGAGCTGCGTAAGGACATCAGGGATAAAATTGTAGACCTGCACAAGGCTGGGATGGGCTACAGGACAATAGGCAAGCAGCTTGGTGAGAAGGCAACAACTGTTAGCGCAATTATTAGAAAATGGAAGAAGTTCAAGATGACGGTCAATCACCCTCGGTCTGGGGCTCCATGCAAGATCTCACCTCGTGGGGCATCAATGATCATGAGGAAGGTGAGGGATCAGCCCAGAACTACACGGCAGGACCTGGTCAATGACCTGAAGAGAGCTGGGACCACAGTCTCAAAGATAACCATTAGTAACACACTACGCCTTCATGGATTAAAATCCTGCAGCGCACACAAGGTCCCCCTGCTCAAGCCAGCGCATGTCCAAGCCCGTCTGAAGTTTGCCAATGACCATCTGGATGATCCAGAGGAGGAATGGGAGAAGGTCATGTGGTCTGATGAGACAAAAATAGAGCTTTTTGGTCTAAACTCGCAGTGTTTGGAGGATGAAGAAGGATGAGTACAACCCCAAGAACACCATCCCAACCGTGAAGCATGGAGGTGGAAACGACATTCTTTGGGGATGCTTTTCTGCAAAGGGGACAGGACGACTGCACCGTATTGAGGGGAGGATGGATGGGGCCATGTATCGCAAGATCTTGGCCAACAACCTCCTTCCCTCAGTAAGAGCATTGAAGATGGGTCGTGGCTGGGTCTTCCAGCATGACAACGACCTGAAACACACAGCCAGGGCAACTAAGGAGTGGCTCCGTAAGAAGCATCTCAAGGTCCTGGAGTGGCCTAGCCAGTGTCCAGACCTGAACCCAATAGAAAATCTTTGGAGGGAGCTGAAAGTCCGTATTGCCCAGCGACAGCCCCGAAACCTGAAGGATCTGGAGAAGGTCTGTATGGAGGAGTGGGCCAAAATCCCTGCTGCAGTGTGTGCAAACCTGGTCAAGACCTACAGGAAACGTATGATCTCTGTAATTGCAAACAAAGGTTTCTGTACCAAATATTAAGTTCTGTTTTTCTGATGTATCAAATACTTATGTCATGCAATAAAATGCAAATTCATTACTTAAAAATCATACAATGTGATTTTCTGGATTTTTGTTTTAGATTCCGTCTCTCACTGTTGAAGTGTACCTATGATAAAAATTACAGACCTCTACATGCTTTGTAAGTAGGAAAACCTGCAAAATCGTCAGTGTATCAAATACTTATTCTCCCCACTGTATATATAATTGTCTAACAATGTCAACATTAGATATGATTGGTGAATTGTTCGTTATAGACTTGTTGTGTACCAGTTCATTACCTGGGAGAGATCTGGCACAGATAGCAGTCGTTCCAGTCTGAGGACCAAGCCTCCTACAAGGGCCTGCAGTGCTGTGTCATACTTGGAACCATACTGTGCATGGAACTCCTCCTACAGGGAAGGAAATAAAAAGTTAAAGTAAGTGTCTATGACATGACAAAGTGGACAGTGTGAGAGGAAATGGAGAAAGCCTGCCGAACCTGGAAGAAGTGCTTCCTCTCATAAGGGTTTTTCAGCAGGGTTTGGACCAGCGCCACAAAGTTAGCCTGCGACTCCTCCACAACTGCATCTTGCTGCTGTAACACAGATTGAGAATCATTTGATACAATGTACAGCCACTTCGGTCATCAGAATTACGTTATTAAAAAGAGGGGTATTGAGTGCATGGGTGACGGTTGTAGAAGTCATAAGACCAGCCTGAAAACAACTTTTATCTCTTACCCCATCTGTGTTTGCACTTTGCAGATCTAAGGAATCCGATGTCGTTTACACTTATCCAGTCTCCTCAGATCTGTACACTACAGAGCTAAAGGCTATTTTCAAATCAGACTAGGGTGCAAATGTTAATCTCTTTTAAGTAGTCGTCCGCCAATGGGATTGACAGTAATCCTTTAGTATGTTGTGGAACATGTGTGTTGTGAGTTTGTGTGCTGGTATGGGGCGGAATTTCCACACTGACACACAGGAGATAAATATTCTTACCCCCAAAATGTTCATATTTTCCAGGAGACGTTGGATGTCCTGAGGGTTGGGTGGGTCCTTGCGGAACAACTCCAAGATCATCTAAAATAATGGGACAAAATTGTATACGATTTTTCTAATACACAATGTGTCAAAACCACCCCTCCCATGACCACACATTATGTCACTCACCCTTGCTCTCAGGCCCAGGATGAGTTGAGCCCTCTGTTTGTAACTCATCAACTTTGGAACAGCTTCAGTCACCACAGTTACAAACTCCTCGACCTTCCCATAGTGCATCACATTGCGTTGATTCACCACATGCCATACAAATGAATACATCAGCCGCAGGGGAGAAACCAACAGTCGCAAAGACGAGAGAGGAAGTGGGGGTCCTATAGGAAGACGATAGAACAAATGTTAAGTTGTGGCTTCATCCTCTAGGTCCTTTAGCAACATATACCTCCAGCAACATGGCTAACTAGTTAGCTAACTTAATTTAGAAGGCAAGACAAAATGGACATTAGCTTTACACTTAGCTATCAATTGAAGATAAAGTCGCTAGCTAGCGCTCCGCACTGCAGTGACTTGGGTCTGTTGCCAGGTTCACATTTGTAAAATTGGTTAGATTGCTAATACATGGGTAGCAAGTGTCATAATGTAACCTACCCGTACTGGCTGTAGTCTTCTTGACTCGTTTGTCCATGCCGGAATGTTACCAGATATGTTCGCTAAGCAGAAATCTAACAGTAAAGGTAACTAGCATGATGGGATAGCTATCATCAACATGCACTGACGAAAAAATTGCGACAACGACAGATGGTACCGGAACCAAAGCCAGAACAGCAGACTATTAAAAGCAAGATAGGCAGCATAAAATCATTACCGCCACCTACCGTGCTGGAATAAGAGCCGCAATTAAATGGGTCTGCTCTCTTTTCTTGAAATTACATTTTAGGTTTAAAAAAAATGAATGTAATCATTTTTTCTGTATATATATTTGGATGAGTATGACTCTTTATTTTGTGGCTTGATTAACAATTAAAATGTATTATAAAAAGTAAACGCACAGGACCATTTTAGAATACATTTGGTTTCCCTTGTGAATGTTTTCAACCAAAAAAGCAAAACAAGTGAGTAGTGGCACACAATTGTGACTTTATTTTCCTTTACCTAACATAAAATGTTGTGCATATTTTTTAGTAAAGGCTTCCGGCAATCATTGACTATGTTGGTGCGGTCATCTTCAGGACAGGAATACCGGCTTACTTAACGGAGGAATAAACACACATGTTCATCGTTGGTGTTTCAACCAGAACGCGGGAAAAATGCCCTTTTGTTTATTTTCGCACATGCGCAGTTGTACATCTCTCATAGGGCATAACTGTACCAGTGTAAGAACACAATTTATAGCATATTAGTCTATATGTTAACACCCCCACTTGCTCTTATACTGTACAAGTCGTATTCAACCTAACTATCAACACATTTAGCTTACAGTTATACATCTCACAAATGTCAGTTTACATTCCAAACATATAACCCAAGAATTTTCATTTTTGAACTTCGTTACTTAACATTTCTTTTACACTTGTGAGTGAGTCACTATCACTAGCAGCGATAATTAGATCATCGACCCAAATTATCAAAATGATCCTTTCTGTTGCAGTTTGTTTGTTGTAAACACAGTGATCAGCTGGGTTCTGTGTAAAACCATTTTCACTAAGGTGATCATGCAACATTTTGTTCCAGTTCCTTCCTGACTGTTTCAGGCCGTACAGTGACTTGTTCAGTTTGCAGACTAGTTGCTCACCTGTATCTGACCTGACTTCAAAACCCTCTGGTTGCTCCATGTACACTTCACAGTCAATAGGAGCATGTAGATATGCTGTTTTGACATCCATCTGATGTAACTCTAAGTCATACTGAGCTGCTAGCTGCATCAAACAACGTACTGATGTCATATTTGCAGTTGGAGAAAAAGTCTCCTTATAGTCTATTCCTGCCACTTGACTATATCCCTTTGCAACATATCTTGCCTTGTATGTCTCAGTCTCATCTGAATTGTTTTTGACCGCATAGACCCACCTGCCCCCACTGCATTTTTACCCTCTGGCAGTGTGGTCAATGTGAATGTATCATTTTCCCTAAGGGAATCCATCTCCTCCTTCATAGCAGTAGCCCAAATCTCTGATTTTGGTGAAATCATTGCTTCTTTGAAGGTTTGTGGTGCATTGCACATTACTCTGTAGCAGTAGTCAACACTAGGTGGTATCTGGTCATCACACTTCACTTTACACTCATAGTCTTTTAAGTACTGTGGCTTCTTCCTCTCTCTGTCTGGATAGTGTGGACTCTGACTATCTGAAGTCTCGATTTGCACATCTTGTGTCTCTTCGGAATTTTGATCTGCCATCTTGGCTTTTGGCATGGGGGATTGAAATCTCTCCCCACGAAGATCATCACTCATTTCCAAATCTGTCTGAGTTTGGCGTTTGACTACACCTTTTGTAACGAACTTGACTAATCTGTTTTTAAGAACTTTTCCAGTGTCTGGGTAGTAGACTAGGTATGCTGGACTATTTTTATCATACCCGACAAAAATACCCTTTTCACATCTTGAGTCCAACTTTTTCTTGTTCTGTCTGTATGCATAGCAAACAGATCCAAATTCTTTCATCTTTGAAAGATCAGGCTTTCTCCCAGTAAACATGTAGTGTGGAGTCTGTCCTACACGCTTATTGTAACACCTATTGCGAATTACTGCAGCAGTCATTACAGCATATGTCCACAATTTCTTTGGTAGGTTGCTCTCAAGTAGCATGCATCTTGCCATTTCAAACAGTGTTCTCCAATTTCTCTCAGCGGTCCCATTTTGATGGGGTGAGTAAGGGGCTGAAGTTTCATGTCTTATGGCATTCTTACTGAGCAGTGACTGGAACTCTTTGGCTGTGTACTCTGTGCCATTATCTGACCTGACACACTTTATTTTTCCATAAGGGGCCACATCAGCAATAAACTTCTCAGTAGCTTTTACAGTATCACTTTTTGCTTTTAGGAAATACACAAAAACTGCCCCTGAATAATCATCCGTAAATGCTAGAGTATATCTGAACCCATCTTTCGCCTCTGGCTCAATAGGGCCAGCCAAATCAGTGTGCACAAGCTCAAGAGCTGCTTTTGCCTTTTCATCAGGCTCTCTGTTTCTGCTCTGAACAAATTTTCCCTGTGTGCAGATTTCACAGTTGAGGGTAGATTTGTCAATCTTACCTGTGATTTTCATTCCCTCTGTCACATTTTCTAACTTTGACACATCCTCAAAATTACAGTGGCCAAGAATTTTGTGCCATGTGTGAATATCATAGCACCCATGACATCCATCATCATTTTCATCACTTACAGTGTTAAGATAGTAAAGTCTATCGTACTCCTCGATGTCAAAAGTGGTACCGTTCTTGTGGATGAGCTTGTTACACCCCTGTCGAAAGTTGACTGAAGCTCCGTTGGCTGTCGCTGCTTTAACAGAGAAAATGTCCTGTGGAAACGACGGCACGTACAGCGCCTTCGTCAGCGTTGTTTTCACCCGACGACCCGTGTTGTCTCTCAGGTAAACCTCCGCTGCACCTCTCCTCTCCGCGACACCATTCGTTCTTGTTCCATCAGCCAGCTCCACGGAATGTTTTTCCGGTTTGAAAGTCTCGTCAAACTCCTTAAACTTCCCGATGTCCGTGACTATATGTGACGTTGCTCCCGTATCAACCATCAGCCCTTTATGTTTCAGTCCACGAAGCTGACAGTCACTTATTTTGAATGCAAATGTGTGGCCTTCAGCATCTGTTGCTTGTTTCACATTGTCTCTTCCTTTTCGTCTGCAATTTGCGTCAGTATGAGTGGAGCGCTTGCAAAAACTACACCACTGTCTCCGTTCTCTGTGCTCTCCAGTAACAGTACATTCCCGGGCCTTGTGCCCTTTCTGGCCACAGTTGAAGCAGGTTATCTCGGTCCCTTTATCTCTTCCTCTTGGCCAGCTAACTTTATTGTTACTTGCCTTCATCACGTTGTCGTCAGTGGAAATGGCGCTAAACTTCTCGGTGCTTTCATAGCTCCTCAACTTGGTTTTGAACTTGCCATAAGTTGTTGGCTCGTCACTCTGCGTTATGTGGATGGCAAACGGCTTAAATGATTCGGGCAAACCTTTCCAGAATCATTGCAATCAACAGCCCGTCACTTAAAGTCTCTTCAGCATTCCTCAGTGCTGTAATAGCCGTCTCAGCACGAATGATATAATCCGTAACACTTTCGTCACTGGCTTTCTGAAGAGAAGTTAGCTCAGTGTAGAGGCTAATCACACGTGGCTTCCCTTTACCTGCATAATGTTCCCTCAATATCTTCAACGCTTTTTCTCCCATCATCTGCTGCTTCTCTCATTATCAGGGAAAGACTTTTATCATCCAAAACCTGTATCAATTCGGCGTAGGCTTCTTCATTTTTCTCTCCGTCTTCTTCATCTTCATCCACGCTCAATATGGTGGCCTTTAGCCCTAGCAAACGCAAGTGTCCCAAAAACTTAGTCTCCCATAACTCGTAGTTTTTTTCATCTCCGTCGAAACATAATCTATTCCATCGGCTTCCATGTTCCCTCCTGGGCCCATAACCTGTTGGTGCGGTCATCTTCAGGACAGGAATACCGGCTTACTTAACGGAGGAATAAACACACATGTTCATCGTTGGTGTTTCAACCAGAACGCGGGAAAAATGCCCTTTTGTTTATTTTCGCACATGCGCAGTTGTACATCTCTCATAGGGCATAACTGTACCAGTGTAAGAACACAATTTATAGCATATTAGTCTATATGTTAACAGACTACTCTCAAAAAGAAATAATTGAGTAGCTACAGTGAGGGAAAAAAGTATTTGATCCCCTGCTGATTTTGTACGTTTGCCCACTGACAAAGAAATGATCAGTCTATAATTTTAATGGTAGGTTTATTTGAACAGTAAGAGACAGAATAACAACAAAAAATCCAGAAAAACGCATGTCAAAAATGTTATAAATTGATTTGCATTTTAATGAGGGAAATAAGTATTTGACCCCCTCTCAATCAGAAAGATTTCTGGCTCCCAGGTGTCTTTTATACAGGTAACGAGCTGAGATTAGGAGCACACTATTAAAGGGAGTGCTCCTAATCTCAGCTTGTTACCTGTATAAAAGACACCTGTCCACAGAAGCAATCAATCAATCAGATTCCAAACTCTCCACTATGGCCAAGACCAAAGAGCTCTCCAAGGATGTCAGGGACAAGATTGTAGACCTACACAAGGCTGGAATGGGCTACAAGACCATCGCCAAGCAGCTTGGTGAGAAGGTGACAACAGTTGGTGCGATTATTCGCAAATGGAAGAAACACAAAATAACTGTCAATCTCCCTCAGCCTGGGGCTCCATGCAAGATCTCACCTTGTGGAGTTGCAATGATCATGAGAACGGTGAGGAATCAGCCCAGAACTACACGGGAGGATCTTGTCAATGATTTCAAGGCAGCTGGGACCATAGTCACCAAGAAAACAATTGATAACACACTATGCCGTGAAGGACTAAAATCCTGCAGCGCCCGCAAGGTCCCCCTGCTCAAGAAAGCACATGCAGGCCCGTCTGAAGTTTGCCAATGAACATCTGAATGATTCAGAGGAGAACTGGGTGAAAGTGTTGTGGTCAGATCATACCAAAATCGAGCTCTTTGGCATCAACTCAACTCGCCGTGTTTGGAGGATGAGGAATGCTGCCTATTACCCCAAGAACACCATCCCCACCGTCAAACATGGAGGTGGGAAACATTATGCTTTGGGGGTGTTTTTCTGCTAATGGGACAGGACAACTTCACTGCATCAAAGGGACGATGGACGGGGCCATGTACCGTCAAATCTTTGGTGAGAACCTCCTTCCCTCAGCCAGGGCCTTGAAAATGGGTCGTGGATGGGTATTCCAGCATGACAATGACCCAAAACACACAGCCAAGGCAACAAAGGAGTGACTCAAGAATAAGCACATTAAGGTCATGGAGTGGCCTTGCCAGTCTCCAGACCTTAACCCATAGAAAATCTGTGGAGGGAGCTGAAGGTTCGAGTTGCCTCAACCTTAATGACTTGGAGAAGATCTGCAAAGAGGAGTGGGACAAAATCCCTCCTGAGATGTGTGCAAACCTGGTGGCCAACTACAAGAAACGTCTGACCTCTGTGATTGCCAACAAGGGTTTTGCCACCAAGTACTAAGTCATGTTTTGCAGAGGGGTCAAATACTTATTTCCCTCATTAAAATGCAAATCAATTTATAAAATTTTTGACATGCTTTTCTGGATTTTGTTGTTGTTATTCTGTCTCTCACTGTTCAAATAAACCTACCATTAAAATTATAGACTGATCATGTCTTTGTCAGTGGGCAAACGTACAAAATCAGCAGGGGATCAAATACTTTTTTCCCTCACTGTATCAATCCACATCTTATGTCATTGGAATTTCAATAACCTATCCCAAAAAATGCATCAGAAACATATGTTTTAATGACACAATCATTAATTGTTATCGAACAGGATGCATGTTTGTTGCTGCATTAATTAAGCCAGACATTATACCATTTTTCAGTGTTCAGTCTATTTAGGGAATCCTGAATTATGGTCCGAAATGGTCAAAAATCTAATGTCTACAACTAAAAATGAGGAATATGATTACAGCTAATGGCAATTTGTCAGGACAAAAAAAAGAGCATCCCAGTCATTGTGTGTGTGGAGGGCAGCCACTGTGCAGAAAATCAACTCCTTTTGGAGGAATTTCTCCTGCGACGGCTGGTGTGACTGTATTTCCTTGTCTGCTCAGATCGCTCTCCTGAGTGCAACCGCTCATGTGCCTTTAGAAGCCGTGGTAACTTGAAGACCTTTCCACACTGGTCACAGGGGTGCCCCTCCTCCGTGTGGTGGATAATGATGTGCTCCTTCAGGTGCTGATTCAGCTTGTATGTCTTCCCACACATGTCGCAGTGGTAAGGGCGTTCACCCGTGTGCAGCCGTTTGTGACTGCTCAAGCTGCTGCTCTGTTTAAAGGTCTTGTCGCATATGTCACATCTGTAAGGTTTTACAGAGGTGTGCGTAAACATGTGGGCCTTAATGAGTCCGTTGCTGCCAAACACCTTCTGGCAGACAGGGCATGGGATCTTGGGCTTGGGGCCATGGTCCCTTTGGTGTTTCTTCAGGTCAAACTCATAAACAAAAGTCTTTCCACACTGGGAACACAGGAACGGGCGGTTCCCAATGTGATAGCCCATGTGCCTCTTCAGCCCACTGGGATGAAAGAAGCGCATCCCACACTGCTCACAGATGAACGGGCGCTCCATGGTGTGCCAGCGCTCGTGGACAGACAGCTTGTATTGGGTTGGGAATCTCTTTGGACAATGAGTGCAGGGAAAGTTATTTTCACTTGCATGAGACTGGATGTGTATTCTGCAATAGAATGCTTGGGTGAAGCCCTTTCCGCAGATGGTGCATTTGTGTGGTTTCGCACCCATGTGGATGGGCTCATGCTTCTTCAGATCAGCCTTTTTCCGAAAGCACTTGTCACACTCATCACACTTAAATGGCCGTGCTTCAGAGTGATTTTTCATATGATTGGTCATGTATCCTAAGGACCTGAAGGCCCTGCCACACTCAGTGCACTTGAAAGGTTTCTCTCCTGTGTGAATGCGGAGGTGATTTTCAAGCTGAGACAGATAGACAAAACTCTTCCCACACTCCTGGCAAATGATGGATGCCTCAGGGATTTTCCTTTTCGAGGGTACCGTTATTCTTTGTGGTTTGGGCACCAGTCTCCTTCGGATAACAGCCTTCTCAAAAAGATTGGCTTCTGTTTCCTTATCCCAATTACCACACTGCTTCCAAGACATGTGTCACCTGACCGGATCTCCTTGTCTACATCATTGTTTTGTGGAAGGGGTGGCAAGGAAGGGAGTGAGACAGAGTTACTTACAATGTGGGAGACCCACTGGTGGACACTCGCTACTTCGACCGGTGGGTTACCCGGTTGGTTCCCATCGGTGACCGTGGCAGGGATGACACTATGTGAAGGAGAGGCTTCGGTGATGAAAGTATTCATCAGTGTTACAAGCTCTTTGTGTCTCTCTGTTGGAAGCATGCTCTCTACTGTTGTTGGCCCTCCCACTGGCCTGCTAACACTTTGAGGAGTAGGTGAGACTACGTCGTTCTTTGGCAGTGCATTGTGTTCTTCACTGTCGAGCACAGAATTTTTCACCCCACCTCCGTTATCCCTGGCATTCTGCTCTTCTCCCTCCACAGTAGTTACTGCTCCAGCATTGTCCGACTCATCTGATATCATTCCCAGATCCTCCAAGTCACTGAAGGAGGCAGGGCTCATGATGCTTAGAGCGGCTTCTAATGATTCTGCTGGCTGGACAAAATCTGTCTGCATGGACTGCATTCTACAGGCTAAGCGGAAGGACAGCGAGGACAGCACACAGTCCCCTACAGAGGACGTGACAGGTACTGAGAAAAAGGGAAAAATACAAAAAAATCTATGAGTATTTTATATTCAACCACATTCTTAATGGTTGAATTTGAAAGCCTAGTATTGCGGATGTTTAGATTAATACCACTTAAAAATAATTCAAATTCCTGTAAATACAGCTGGTTCAAAGTTATCAATAGAGAACCATGGCAGTTTCTCAAAAAGGGAAAACTACATTGTTCTTTGTTTAGCTGTTGATAATTCCAATGTGATAATTCCACTAAACATTAACATGGAGAAGAGATAATAATTAAAGTAACCCTACCAAACTGAATCTTAGTTTGCAGGTTCTGGTGCTGGAGGAGGATCTTCAGGTGCTCAGGGTCAGACACAGACTGTCCACACTCCTCCAGGTCAGAGGGGGCAGCACTGATAATGGATGCTATCTGAGAAGGAGAGTTATAAGCTAACATCAGCAACAAGGGGGTTTCTTAGAGCATGTGGCAGAAACAATACTATGGAATGTGTTGACACGTATATAATTGTCTAACAATGTCAACATTAGATATGATTGGTGAATTGTTCGTTATAGACTTGTTGTGTACCAGTTCATTACCTGGGAGAGATCTGACACAGATAGCAGTCGTTCCAGTCTGAGGACCAAGCCTCCTACAAGGGCCTGCAGTGCTGTGTCATACTTGGAACCATACTGTGCATGGAACTCCTCCTACAGGGAAGGAAATAAAAAGTTAAAGTAAGTGTCTATGACATGACAAAGTGGACAGTGTGAGAGGAAATGGAGAAAGCCTGCCGAACCTGGAAGAAGTGCTTCCTCTCATAAGGGTTTTTCAGCAGGGTTTGGACCAGCGCCACAAAGTTAGCCTGCGACTCCTCCACAACTGCATCTTGCTGCTGTAACACAGATTGAGAATCATTTGATACAATGTACAGCCACTTCGGTCATCAGAATTACGTTATTAAAAAGAGGGGTATTGAGTGCATGGGTGACGGTTGTAGAAGTCATAAGACCAGCCTGAAAACAACTTTTATCTCTTACCCCATCTGTGTTTGCACTTTGCAGATCTAAGGAATCCGATGTCGTTTACACTTATCCAGTCTCCTCAGATCTGTACACTACAGAGCTAAAGGCTATTTTCAAATCAGACTAGGGTGCAAATGTTAATCTCTTTTAAGTAGTCGTCCGCCAATGGGATTGACAGTAATCCTTTAGTATGTTGTGGAACATGTGTGTTGTGAGTTTGTGTGCTGGTATGGGGCGGAATTTCCACACTGACACACAGGAGATAAATATTCTTACCCCCAAAATGTTCATATTTTCCAGGAGACGTTGGATGTCCTGAGGGTTGGGTGGGTCCTTGCGGAACAACTCCAAGATCATCTAAAATAATGGGACAAAATTGTATACGATTTTTCTAATACACAATGTGTCAAAACCACCCCTCCCATGACCACACATTATGTCACTCACCCTTGCTCTCAGGCCCAGGATGAGTTGAGCCCTCTGTTTGTAACTCATCAACTTTGGAACAGCTTCAGTCACCACAGTTACAAACTCCTCGACCTTCCCATAGTGCATCACATTGCGTTGATTCACCACATGCCATACAAATGAATACATCAGCCGCAGGGGAGAAACCAACAGTCGCAAAGACGAGAGAGGAAGTGGGGGTCCTATAGGAAGACGATAGAACAAATGTTAAGTTGTGGCTTCATCCTCTAGGTCCTTTAGCAACATATACCTCCAGCAACATGGCTAACTAGTTAGCTAACTTAATTTAGAAGGCAAGACAAAATGGACATTAGCTTTACACTTAGCTATCAATTGAAGATAAAGTCGCTAGCTAGCGCTCCGCACTGCAGTGACTTGGGTCTGTTGCCAGGTTCACATTTGTAAAATTGGTTAGATTGCTAATACATGGGTAGCAAGTGTCATAATGTAACCTACCCGTACTGGCTGTAGTCTTCTTGACTCGTTTGTCCATGCCGGAATGTTACCAGATATGTTCGCTAAGCAGAAATCTAACAGTAAAGGTAACTAGCATGATGGGATAGCTATCATCAACATGCACTGACGAAAAATTGCGACAACGACAGATGGTACCGGAACCAAAGCCAGAACAGCAGACTATTAAAAGCAAGATAGGCAGCATAAAATCATTACCGCCACCTACCGTGCTGGAATAAGAGCCGCAATTAAATGGGTCTGCTCTCTTTTCTTGAAATTACATTTTAGGTTTAAAAAAAATTAATGTAATCATTTTTTCTGTATATATATTTGGATGAGTATGACTCTTTATTTTGTGGCTTGATTAACAATTAAAATGTATTATAAAAAGTAAACGCACAGGACCATTTTAGAATACATTTGGTTTCCCTTGTGAATGTTTTCAACCAAAAAAGCAAAACAAGTGAGTAGTGGCACACAATTGTGACTTTATTTTCCTTTACCTAACATAAAATGTTGTGCATATTTTTAGTAAAGGCTTCCGGCAATCATTGACTATGTTGGTGCGGTCATCTTCAGGACAGGAATACCGGCTTACTTAACGGAGGAATAAACACACATGTTCATCGTTGGTGTTTCAACCAGAACGCGGGAAAAATGCCCTTTTGTTTATTTTCGCACATGCGCAGTTGTACATCTCTCATAGGGCATAACTGTACCAGTGTAAGAACACAATTTATAGCATATTAGTCTATATGTTAACACCCCCACTTGCTCTTATACTGTACAAGTCGTATTCAACCTAACTATCAACACATTTAGCTTACAGTTATACATCTCACAAATGTCAGTTTACATTCCAAACATATAACCCAAGAATTTTCATTTTTGAACTTCGTTACTTAACATTTCTTTTACACTTGTGAGTGAGTCACTATCACTAGCAGCGATAATTAGATCATCGACCCAAATTATCAAAATGATCCTTTCTGTTGCAGTTTGTTTGTTGTAAACACAGTGATCAGCTGGGTTCTGTGTAAAACCATTTTCACTAAGGTGATCATGCAACATTTTGTTCCAGTTCCTTCCTGACTGTTTCAGGCCGTACAGTGACTTGTTCAGTTTGCAGACTAGTTGCTCACCTGTATCTGACCTGACTTCAAAACCCTCTGGTTGCTCCATGTACACTTCACAGTCAATAGGAGCATGTAGATATGCTGTTTTGACATCCATCTGATGTAACTCTAAGTCATACTGAGCTGCTAGCTGCATCAAACAACGTACTGATGTCATATTTGCAGTTGGAGAAAAAGTCTCCTTATAGTCTATTCCTGCCACTTGACTATATCCCTTTGCAACATATCTTGCCTTGTATGTCTCAGTCTCATCTGAATTGTTTTTGACCGCATAGACCCACCTGCCCCCCACTGCATTTTTACCCTCTGGCAGTGTGGTCAATGTGAATGTATCATTTTCCCTAAGGGAATCCATCTCCTCCTTCATAGCAGTAGCCCAAATCTCTGATTTTGGTGAAATCATTGCTTCTTTGAAGGTTTGTGGTGCATTGCACATTACTCTGTAGCAGTAGTCAACACTAGGTGGTATCTGGTCATCACACTTCACTTTACACTCATAGTCTTTTAAGTACTGTGGCTTCTTCCTCTCTCTGTCTGGATAGTGTGGACTCTGACTATCTGAAGTCTCGATTTGCACATCTTGTGTCTCTTCGAATTTTGATCTGCCATCTTGGCTTTTGGCATGGGGGATTGAAATCTCTCCCCACGAAGATCATCACTCATTTCCAAATCTGTCTGAGTTTGGCGTTCGACTACACCTTTTGTAACGAACTTGACTAATCTGTTTTTAAGAACTTTTCCAGTGTCTGGGTAGTAGACTAGGTATGCTGGACTATTTTTATCATACCCGACAAAAATACCCTTTTCACATCTTGAGTCCAACTTTTTCTTGTTCTGTCTGTATGCATAGCAAACAGATCCAAATTCTTTCATCTTTGAAAGATCAGGCTTTCTCCCAGTAAACATGTAGTGTGGAGTCTGTCCTACACGCTTATTGTAACACCTATTGCGAATTACTGCAGCAGTCATTACAGCATATGTCCACAATTTCTTTGGTAGGTTGCTCTCAAGTAGCATGCATCTTGCCATTTCAAACAGTGTTCTCCAATTTCTCTCAGCGGTCCCATTTTGATGGGGTGAGTAAGGGGCTGAAGTTTCATGTCTTATGGCATTCTTACTGAGCAGTGACTGGAACTCTTTGGCTGTGTACTCTGTGCCATTATCTGACCTGACACACTTTATTTTTCCATAAGGGGCCACATCAGCAATAAACTTCTCAGTAGCTTTTACAGTATCACTTTTTGCTTTTAGGAAATACACAAAAACTGCCCCTGAATAATCATCCGTAAATGCTAGAGTATATCTGAACCCATCTTTCGCCTCTGGCTCAATAGGGCCAGCCAAATCAGTGTGCACAAGCTCAAGAGCTGCTTTTGCCTTTTCATCAGGCTCTCTGTTTCTGCTCTGAACAAATTTTCCCTGTGTGCAGATTTCACAGTTGAGGGTAGATTTGTCAATCTTACCTGTGATTTTCATTCCCTCTGTCACATTTTCTAACTTTGACACATCCTCAAAATTACAGTGGCCAAGAATTTTGTGCCATGTGTGAATATCATAGCACCCATGACATCCATCATCATTTTCATCACTTACAGTGTTAAGATAGTAAAGTCTATCGTACTCCTCGATGTCAAAAGTGGTACCGTTCTTGTGGATGAGCTTGTTACACCCCCTGTCGAAAGTTGACTGAAGCTCCGTTGGCTGTCGCTGCTTTAACAGAGAAAATGTCCTGTGGAAACGACGGCACGTACAGCGCCTTCGTCAGCGTTGTTTTCACCCGACGACCCGTGTTGTCTCTCAGGTAAACCTCCGCTGCACCTCTCCTCTCCGCGACACCATTCGTTCTTGTTCCATCAGCCAGCTCCACGGAATGTTTTTCCGGTTTGAAAGTCTCGTCAAACTCCTTAAACTTCCCGATGTCCGTGACTATATGTGACGTTGCTCCCGTATCAACCATCAGCCCTTTATGTTTCAGTCCACGAAGCTGACAGTCACTTATTTTGAATGCAAATGTGTGGCCTTCAGCATCTGTTGCTTGTTTCACATTGTCTCTTCCTTTTCGTCTGCAATTTGCGTCAGTATGAGTGGAGCGCTTGCAAAAACTACACCACTGTCTCCGTTCTCTGTGCTCTCCAGTAACAGTACATTCCCGGGCCTTGTGCCCTTTCTGGCCACAGTTGAAGCAGGTTATCTCGGTCCCTTTATCTCTTCCTCTTGGCCAGCTAACTTTATTGTTACTTGCCTTCATCACGTTGTCGTCAGTGGAAATGGCGCTAAACTTCTCGGTGCTTTCATAGCTCCTCAACTTGGTTTTGAACTTGCCATAAGTTGTTGGCTCGTCACTCTGCGTTATGTGGATGGCAAACGGCTTAAATGATTCGGGCAAACCTTTCAGAATCATTGCAATCAACAGCCCGTCACTTAAAGTCTCTTCAGCATTCCTCAGTGCTGTAATAGCCGTCTCAGCACGAATGATATAATCCGTAACACTTTCGTCACTGGCTTTCTGAAGAGAAGTTAGCTCAGTGTAGAGGCTAATCACACGTGGCTTCCCTTTACCTGCATAATGTTCCCTCAATATCTTCAACGCTTTTCTCCCATCATCTGCTGCTTCTCTCATTATCAGGGAAAGACTTTTATCATCCAAAACCTGTATCAATTCGGCGTAGGCTACTTCATTTTTCTCTCCGTCTTCTTCATCTTCATCCACGCTCAATATGGTGGCCTTTAGCCCTAGCAAACGCAAGTGTCCCAAAAACTTCGTCTCCCATAACTCGTAGTTTTTTTCATCTCCGTCGAAACATAATCTATTCCATCGGCTTCCATGTTCCCTCCTGGGCCCATAACCTGTTGGTGCGGTCATCTTCAGGACAGGAATACCGGCTTACTTAACGGAGGAATAAACACACATGTTCATCGTTGGTGTTTCAACCAGAACGCGGGAAAAATGCCCTTTTGTTTATTTTCGCACATGCGCAGTTGTACATCTCTCATAGGGCATAACTGTACCAGTGTAAGAACACAATTTATAGCATATTAGTCTATATGTTAACAGACTACTCTCAAAAAGAAATAATTGAGTAGCTACAGTGAGGGAAAAAAGTATTTGATCCCCTGCTGATTTTGTACGTTTGCCCACTGACAAAGAAATGATCAGTCTATAATTTTAATGGTAGGTTTATTTGAACAGTAAGAGACAGAATAACAACAAAAAATCCAGAAAAAACGCATGTCAAAAATGTTATAAATTGATTTGCATTTTAATGAGGGAAATAAGTATTTGACCCCCTCTCAATCAGAAAGATTTCTGGCTCCCAGGTGTCTTTTATACAGGTAACGAGCTGAGATTAGGAGCACACTATTAAAGGGAGTGCTCCTAATCTCAGCTTGTTACCTGTATAAAAGACACCTGTCCACAGAAGCAATCAATCAATCAGATTCCAAACTCTCCACTATGGCCAAGACCAAAGAGCTCTCCAAGGATGTCAGGGACAAGATTGTAGACCTACACAAGGCTGGAATGGGCTACAAGACCATCGCCAAGCAGCTTGGTGAGAAGGTGACAACAGTTGGTGCGATTATTCGCAAATGGAAGAAACACAAAATAACTGTCAATCTCCCTCAGCCTGGGGCTCCATGCAAGATCTCACCTTGTGGAGTTGCAATGATCATGAGAACGGTGAGGAATCAGCCCAGAACTACACGGGAGGATCTTGTCAATGATTTCAAGGCAGCTGGGACCATAGTCACCAAGAAAACAATTGATAACACACTATGCCGTGAAGGACTAAAATCCTGCAGCGCCCGCAAGGTCCCCCTGCTCAAGAAAGCACATGCAGGCCCGTCTGAAGTTTGCCAATGAACATCTGAATGATTCAGAGGAGAACTGGGTGAAAGTGTTGTGGTCAGATCATACCAAAATCGAGCTCTTTGGCATCAACTCAACTCGCCGTGTTTGGAGGATGAGGAATGCTGCCTATTACCCCAAGAACACCATCCCCACCGTCAAACATGGAGGTGGAAACATTATGCTTTGGGGGTGTTTTTCTGCTAATGGGACAGGACAACTTCACTGCATCAAAGGGACGATGGACGGGGCCATGTACCGTCAAATCTTTGGTGAGAACCTCCTTCCCTCAGCCAGGGCCTTGAAAATGGGTCGTGGATGGGTATTCCAGCATGACAATGACCCAAAACACACAGCCAAGGCAACAAAGGAGTGACTCAAGAATAAGCACATTAAGGTCATGGAGTGGCCTTGCCAGTCTCCAGACCTTAACCCATAGAAAATCTGTGGAGGGAGCTGAAGGTTCGAGTTGCCTCAACCTTAATGACTTGGAGAAGATCTGCAAAGAGGAGTGGGACAAAATCCCTCCTGAGATGTGTGCAAACCTGGTGGCCAACTACAAGAAACGTCTGACCTCTGTGATTGCCAACAAGGGTTTTGCCACCAAGTACTAAGTCATGTTTTGCAGAGGGGTCAAATACTTATTTCCCTCATTAAAATGCAAATCAATTTATAAAATTTTTGACATGCGTTTTTCTGGATTTTGTTGTTGTTATTCTGTCTCTCACTGTTCAAATAAACCTACCATTAAAATTATAGACTGATCATGTCTTTGTCAGTGGGCAAACGTACAAAATCAGCAGGGGATCAAATACTTTTTTCCCTCACTGTATCAATCCACATCTTATGTCATTGGAATTTCAATAACCTATCCCAAAAAATGCATCAGAAACATATGTTTTAATGACACAATCATTAATTGTTATCGAACAGGATGCATGTTTGTTGCTGCATTAATTAAGCCAGACATTATACCATTTTTCAGTGTTCAGTCTATTTAGGGAATCCTGAATTATGGTCCGAAATGGTCAAAAATCTAATGTCTACAACTAAAAATGAGGAATATGATTACAGCTAATGGCAATTTGTCAGGACAAAAAAAGAGCATCCCAGTCATTGTGTGTGTGGAGGGCAGCCACTGTGCAGAAAATCAACTCCTTTTGGAGGAATTTCTCCTGCGACGGCTGGTGTGACTGTATTTCCTTGTCTGCTCAGATCGCTCTCCTGAGTGCAACCGCTCATGTGCCTTTAGAAGCCGTGGTAACTTGAAGACCTTTCCACACTGGTCACAGGGGTGCCCCTCCTCCGTGTGGTGGATAATGATGTGCTCCTTCAGGTGCTGATTCAGCTTGTATGTCTTCCCACACATGTCGCAGTGGTAAGGGCGTTCACCCGTGTGCAGCCGTTTGTGACTGCTCAAGCTGCTGCTCTGTTTAAAGGTCTTGTCGCATATGTCACATCTGTAAGGTTTTACAGAGGTGTGCGTAAACATGTGGGCCTTAATGAGTCCGTTGCTGCCAAACACCTTCTGGCAGACAGGGCATGGGATCTTGGGCTTGGGGCCATGGTCCCTTTGGTGTTTCTTCAGGTCAAACTCATAAACAAAAGTCTTTCCACACTGGGAACACAGGAACGGGCGGTTCCCAATGTGATAGCCCATGTGCCTCTTCAGCCCACTGGGATGAAAGAAGCGCATCCCACACTGCTCACAGATGAACGGGCGCTCCATGGTGTGCCAGCGCTCGTGGACAGACAGCTTGTATTGGGTTGGGAATCTCTTTGGACAATGAGTGCAGGGAAAGTTATTTTCACTTGCATGAGACTGGATGTGTATTCTGCAATAGAATGCTTGGGTGAAGCCCTTTCCGCAGATGGTGCATTTGTGTGGTTTCGCACCCATGTGGATGGGCTCATGCTTCTTCAGATCAGCCTTTTTCCGAAAGCACTTGTCACACTCATCACACTTAAATGGCCGTGCTTCAGAGTGATTTTTCATATGATTGGTCATGTATCCTAAGGACCTGAAGGCCCTGCCACACTCAGTGCACTTGAAAGGTTTCTCTCCTGTGTGAATGCGGAGGTGATTTTCAAGCTGAGACAGATAGACAAAACTCTTCCCACACTCCTGGCAAATGATGGATGCCTCAGGGATTTTCCTTTTCGAGGGTACCGTTATTCTTTGTGGTTTGGGCACCAGTCTCCTTCGGATAACAGCCTTCTCAAAAAGATTGGCTTCTGTTTCCTTATCCCCAATTACCACACTGCTTCCAAGACATGTGTCACCTGACCGGATCTCCTTGTCTACATCATTGTTTTGTGGAAGGGGTGGCAAGGAAGGGAGTGAGACAGAGTTACTTACAATGTGGGAGACCCACTGGTGGACACTCGCTACTTCGACCGGTGGGTTACCCGGTTGGTTCCCATCGGTGACCGTGGCAGGGATGACACTATGTGAAGGAGAGGCTTCGGTGATGAAAGTATTCATCAGTGTTACAAGCTCTTTGTGTCTCTCTGTTGGAAGCATGCTCTCTACTGTTGTTGGCCCTCCCACTGGCCTGCTAACACTTTGAGGAGTAGGTGAGACTACGTCGTTCTTTGGCAGTGCATTGTGTTCTTCACTGTCGAGCACAGAATTTTTCACCCCACCTCCGTTATCCCTGGCATTCTGCTCTTCTCCCTCCACAGTAGTTACTGCTCCAGCATTGTCCGACTCATCTGATATCATTCCCAGATCCTCCAAGTCACTGAAGGAGGCAGGGCTCATGATGCTTAGAGCGGCTTCTAATGATTCTGCTGGCTGGACAAAATCTGTCTGCATGGACTGCATTCTACAGGCTAAGCGGAAGGACAGCGAGGACAGCACACAGTCCCCTACAGAGGACGTGACAGGTACTGAGAAAAAGGGAAAAATACAAAAAAAATCTATGAGTATTTTATATTCAACCACATTCTTAATGGTTGAATTTGAAAGCCTAGTATTGCGGATGTTTAGATTAATACCACTTAAAAATAATTCAAATTCCTGTAAATACAGCTGGTTCAAAGTTATCAATAGAGAACCATGGCAGTTTCTCAAAAAGGGAAAACTACATTGTTCTTTGTTTAGCTGTTGATAATTCCAATGTGATAATTCCACTAAACATTAACATGGAGAAGAGATAATAATTAAAGTAACCCTACCAAACTGAATCTTAGTTTGCAGGTTCTGGTGCTGGAGGAGGATCTTCAGGTGCTCAGGGTCAGACACAGACTGTCCACACTCCTCCAGGTCAGAGGGGGCAGCACTGATAATGGATGCTATCTGAGAAGGAGAGTTATAAGCTAACATCAGCAACAAGGGGGTTTCTTAGAGCATGTGGCAGAAACAATACTATGGAATGTGTTGACACGTATATAATTGTCTAACAATGTCAACATTAGATATGATTGGTGAATTGATCGTTATAGACTTGTCATGTACCAGTTCATTACCTGGGAGAGATCTGGCACAGATAGCAGTCGTTCCAGTCTGAGGACCAAGCCTCCTACAAGGGCCTGCAGTGCTGTGTCATACTTGGAACCATACTGTGCATGGAACTCCTCCTACAGGGAAGGAAATAAAAAGTTAAAGTAAGTGTCTATGACATGACAAAGTGGACAGTGTGAGAGGAAATGGAGAAAGCCTGCCGAACCTGGAAGAAGTGCTTCCTCTCATAAGGGTTTTTCAGCAGGGTTTGGACCAGCGCCACAAAGTTAGCCTGCGACTCCTCCACAACTGCATCTTGCTGCTGTAACACAGATTGAGAATCATTTGATACAATGTACAGCCACTTCGGTCATCAGAATTACGTTATTAAAAAGAGGGGTATTGAGTGCATGGGTGACGGTTGTAGAAGTCATAAGACCAGGCTGAAAACAACTTTTATCTCTTACCACAACCATGTTTGTAGTTTGCAGATCTAAGGAATCAGATGGGTGACAGCAAAGCAAGACATATGGCAGAAGGCTCCCGCAACCTCACTGGAAGGTGTTAACACTTGTATGCCATTTAAACTTATCCAGTCCCCTCAGATCTGTACACTGCAGAGCTACAGGCTATTTACAAATCAGACTACTGCGCATATTTTACCCTCTTAAGTGCTGTCGCCCCAGCCTTGGTTTTTCTGGGTTAATGGTATTGACAGTCATTCTTGAATATGTTGTGTTACAGGTGTGAGTTGTTTGTTGGTATGGGGAAGAATTTCCACACTTGAGAGATAAATATTCTTACCCCCAACATATTCATCTTTTCCAGGAGACGTTGGATGTCCTGAGGGTTGGGTGGGTCCTTGCGGAACAACTCCAAGATCATCTAAAATAATGGGACAAAATTGTATATGATTTTTCTAATACACAATGTGTCAAAACCACCCCTCCCATGACCACACATCATGTCACTCACCCTTGCTCTCAGGCCCAGGATGAGTTGAGCCCTCTGTTTGTAACTCATCAACTTTGGAACAGCTTCAGTCACCACAGTTACAAACTCCTCGACCTTCCCATAGTGCATCACATTGCGTTGATTCACCACATGCCATACAAATGAATACATCAGCCGCAGGGGAGAAACCAACAGTCGCAATGACGAGAGAGGAAGTGGGGGTCCTATAGGAAGACGATAGAACAAATGTTAAGTTGTGGCTTCATCCTCTAGGTCCTTTAGCAACATATACCTCCAGCAACATGGCTAATTAGTTAGCAAACTTAATGTAGAAGGCAAGCCGAAATGCACATTAGCTTTACAATAAGCTATCCATTGAAGATAATGTAGCTAGCTAGCTAGCGCTCCGCACTGCAGTGACTTGGCTCTGTAGCCAGGTTCACATTTGTAAAATTGGTTAGATTGCTAATACATGGGTAGCAAGTGTCATAATGTAACCTACTCGTACTGGCTGTAGTCTTCTTGACTCGTTTGTCCATGCCGGAATGTTAACAAATATGTACGCTATGCAGAAATCTAACAGTGAAGGTAACTAGCATGCTAGATAGCTATCATCAACTCACTGACACATTTTTGTGTGAAAATGGCAATAACGACAGAAGGAAACGGAACCAGAACAGAGTTTTGACCAGAATATTAACAAGATTGGCAGCATAGCATCATTACCGCCACCTATCGTGCTGGAATAAGAGCCGCAAATGAATGGGTGTGCTCTGGTTTCCTGAAATTACATTTTAGGTGAAAACATGAATTTGATAATTTTTCTGTATATATATTTGGATGAGTATTAATCTGTATTTTGTGGCTTAATGAATACTTTAAATGTATTATAAAAAGTCATCTCACAGGACCATTCTGGCATACATTTGGTTTCCCTTGCTGTGAATGTTTTAAACTAAAATAGCAAAACAAGTGAATAGTGGCACACAATTGTGACTTTATTTGACTTTATCCAACATAAAATGTTGTGCATATTTTTTAGTAAAGGCATCCGGCAATCATTGACTACTCTCAAAAAGAGAAATAAGTGAGTAGCTATCCATTTACATCTTAAGTCATTGGAATTTCAATAACCTATCCCCAAAAAAAACATCACGAACAAATATGTTTTAATGACACAATCATTAATTGTTATCGAACAGGAGATATGTTTGTTTCTGCATGAATTAAGCCAGACATTATACCATTTGACAAAGTTCAGCCAAGGGAATCCTGGATTATGGTCCAAAATTGTAAAGTTTACAACTAAAAATGAGGACATGATTACAGCTAATGGCATTGTGACAAAGTTAAACTTGTGTCAGAACAATAAAACTAGCATCCCAGTCATTGTGTGTGGAGGACAGCCACTGTGCAGAAAATCAACTCCTTTTGGAGGAATTTCTCCTGCGACGGCTGGTGTGACTGTACTTCCTTGTCTGCTCAGATCGCTCTCCTGAGTGCAACCGCTCATGTGCCTTTAGAAGCCGTGGTAACTTGAAGACCTTTCCACACTGGTCACAGGGGTGCCCCTCCTCCGTGTGGTGGATAATGATGTGCTCCTTCAGGTGCTGATTCAGCTTGTATGTCTTCCCACACATGTCGCAGTGGTAAGGGCGTTCACCCGTGTGCAGCCGTTTGTGACTGCTCAAGCTGCTGCTCTGTTTAAAGGTCTTGTCGCATATGTCACATCTGTAAGGTTTTACAGAGGTGTGCGTAAACATGTGGGCCTTAATGAGTCCGTTGCTGCCAAACACCTTCTGGCAGACAGGGCATGGGATCTTGGGCTTGGGGCCATGGTCCCTTTGGTGTTTCTTCAGGTCAAACTCATAAACAAAAGTCTTTCCACACTGGGCACACAGGAACGGGCGGTTCCCAATGTGATAGCCCATGTGCCTCTTCAGCCCACTGGGATGAAAGAAGCGCATCCCACACTGCTCACAGATGAACGGGCGCTCCATGGTGTGCCAGCGCTCGTGGACAGACAGCTTGTATTGGGTTGGGAATCTCTTCGGACAATGAGTGCAGGGAAAGTTATTTTCACTTGCATGAGACTGGATGTGTATTCTGCAATAGAATGCTTGGCTGAAGCCCTTTCCACAGATGGTGCATTTGTGTGGTTTCGCACCCGTGTGTATGAGCTGATGCTTCTTCAGATCAGCCTTTTTCCGAAAGCACTTGTCACACTCATCACACTTAAATGGCCGTGCTTCAGAGTGATTTTTCATATGATTGGTCATGTATCCTAAGGACCTGAAGGCCCTGCCACACTCAGTGCACTTAAAAGGTTTCTCTCCTGTGTGAATGCGGAGGTGATTTTCCAGCTGAGACGGATAAACAAAACTCTTCCCACACTCCTGACAAATGATGGTTGCCTCAGGGATTTTCCTTTTCGAGGGTAGCGTTATTCTTTGTGGTTTGGGCGCCCGTCTCCTTCGGATAACAGCCTTCTCAAAAAGATTGGCTTCTGTTTCCTGACCCCCAATTACCACACTGCTTCCAAGACATGTGTCACCTGACCGGATCTCCTTGTCTACATCATTGTTTTGTGGAAGGGGTGGCAAGGAAGGGAGTGAGACAGAGTTACTTACAATGTGGGAGACCCACTGGTGGAAACTCGCTACTTCGACCTGTGGGTTACCCGGTTGGTTCCCATTGGTGACCGTGGCAGGGATGACTAATTTGACTATCTGTGAAGGAGAGGCTTTGGTGAAGGAACTACTCATCAGTGATACAAGCTGTTGGTGTTTCTCTGTTGGCAGCATACTCCTTACTGTTGGTGCACCTTTTGATGGTGCCCCTCCCACCAGTCCGCTAACACCTTGAGGACTAGAGAAGACCACAGCGCTCTCTGGCAGTGCAGTCTCTTCTTCACTGTCACGTACTGCAGTTCTCGCCCCACCTCCGTTACCCCTGGCATCCTCTTCTCTCTCCACAGTACTATCTTCTCCAGCATGGGGCGAGTCATCTGACATCAATCCCAGATCCTCCAAGTCACTGAAGGAGGCAGGGTTCATGGCGCTTAGAGCAGCTTCTAATGATTCTGGTGGCTTGTCAAAATCTGGCTCCATTGATGGCATTCCACAGGCGAGGCGGAAGGACAGCGAAGACAGCACACAGTCACCCACAGAAGAAGTGAGAGGTACTGAGAAAGAATAAAATATATAAAACATTTAAGTACATTACATTTAAGAATATTCTGCGAATGAAAAAGACTAGGCTTTTTATTTACATTCCTGTTTAAAAAAATCATAAAATAGTTTGTAATGAACTGAAAGGTCCCGTATGCAGCTTTGTGCGCGACCTGACCAAATGTGAGTTATAGATCTGTCTTTCGCATTGTAAGCAAGTCTGACAAGTGGCATATTGGTTCTATGCGTGCTATTTCTATGCCTTCCGTCCTTAAGTTTAGCTTTTGCCTTTTTTTATTTAAGGTTTTGTAAACTAAATTCATACAGCTAAAAATATGATATTTATGATTATTGAAAATATATTTCACAGCGGTTTATATTGTACAGCAATTCTCTAAACTGCATGTTATGTCACTAACTGAAACTAGGCGAACACTATAGAATTTTACCAACCAGGTAATGGCTGAGCGATTTCTACACATTGTACCTTTAATTATAGATGTCAAAAATAAAACTTGTAATGTTCTTTGTTTAGCCGTTTATAAATCTATTGTAAATACCCAGGGAGGATAACAGATAATGATTAAAGTAGAGACTCCAAAGCTTCCTATGGACTGTTTTCAAGCCTACCATTTTTGTTGAACTGGGTTTTATTTAGCAGGTTCTGGTGCTGGAGGAGGATCTTCAGGTGCTCAGGGTCAGACACAGACTGTCCACACTCCTCCAGGTCAGAGGGGGCAGCACTGATCATAGATGCTATCTGAGAATGAGAGGAAGAACCTAAGATCAGCAAAAGGGAGGTGGCTTAGCGTCTGAGGTAAAGACAATAATATGGCATGTGCTGACATAAATTGTTATCTAATAATGACAAAACTAGGTATGATCAGTGAACTGCTAGTTATAGACTTGTCATGTACCAGTTCATTACCTGGGAGAGATCTGGCACAGATAGCAGTTGTTCCAGTCTGAAGACCAAGCCTCCTACAAGGGCCTGCAGTGCTGTGTCATACTTGGAACCATACTGTGCATGGAACTCCTCCTACAGGGAAGGAAAGAGTGACAGTGTCTATGAGAGGAAAGCTACCTGAATGACGAGCCACTAAAAGCAAATCAGACTAAAGGGAGAGAGAGAAAGTATGTCAAACCTGAAAGAAGTGCTTCCTCTCATAAGGGTTTTTCAGAAGGGTTTGGACCAGCGCCACAAAGTTAGCCTGCGACTCCTCCACTACCGCATCTTGCTGCTGTAACACAGAATGTGAATAATTTGATACAAGTATAACTTATCTGGTTATCTGAATTAAGCAATTAAAATGAGTAGCTGTTACACCCTTTGAATGTATGCAGGAGAGAAAAATATTCTTACCCCCGTGGACGCACTGATGTTCATCTTTCCCAGGAGACGTTGGATGGCCTGAGGGTTAGGTGGACAATCCTTGCGGAACATCTCCAAGATCATCTAAATAAGGGGAATCACGGAGATATTGAGTAAACTTGCATCTTCCCCGCCTACCTTACACACATCTAGTTTCTACTGGCATTGACACAAATGTGTCAATCAAAGCATAATCAACTACCCCTCCCATGACCACACAACATGCCACTCACCCTTGCTCTCAAGCCCAGGATGAGTTGAGCCCTCTGTTTGTAACTCAGCAACTTTGGAACCGCTTCAGTCACCACAGTTACAAACTCCTCGACCTTCCCATAGTGCATCACATTTCGTTGATTCACCACATGCCATACAAATGAATACATCAGCCGCAGGGGAGAAACCAAGAGTCGCAAAGAGGAGAGAGGAAGAGGGGGGCCTATGGAAAGAAGAGAGAACAAAAAAATGTTAGGCTGTAGTTGCATTAAAAAAAAAACATCTTTGACTACAATATCAAGGCTATAACACACAGATGAGAGTTATAGTCTTTGGCTTTACTATATTTAGCAGCAATAGCTAACTAGCAAGCTCCATTTAGAAAGAAAGCCAACATGATATGAACATGAAATGAATGTAGTTAGCTATACTAGTAAGTTACTAGTAAGAATTTGAGCTACTCCAGCTAACGTTAGCCAGGGTTAATAGCATAGACTGTAAAAAAACAAACGAAAAAACAGCTACCTAACGTTACTTTTACAAACAACCCCTACCCGTACTGGCAGTAGCTTTGACTCGTTTGTTCATGATAGAAAAGTTATCAAATGTATGTAAGGCTAATAAACAACAAATCTAACAGCATACAGCTGTTATCAACATGCAATAAAATAAATACATGTGGAAATGGCAAATACAACGGTACATCCAGAAAGTAATTAGTGTTTCGTCAGCAACACTAAAAAAGTACTTCCGGGGCACGGTTTAGGAAAAGTTCAAAATAAAAGTACCCCACGTAATTGTAGAAAAGTAATTAGCCTGTGTTTATTCATGATGTATGAACAATAATTGTCTGAACATTAACAATGATACATATTTGTCATATTTACATTTTAGTCATTTAGCAGACACTCTTATCCAGAGCGACTTACAGTTAGAGCATTCATCTTAATATAGCCAGGTGGGACCACATATCACAGTCATAGTAAGTACATTTTTCCTCACTAAAGCGGTGGGGGTCACAAAAGGCTTATAAGGGGGGATTATTTAAGTAAGGGGGGGGTTTTAAAATACTATTTGAAGAGTTAGGGTTTAAGATGTTTTTCGGAAGATAGGCAGGGACTCTGCTGTCCTAGCTTCAGGGTGAAGCTGGTTCCACCATTGGGGTGCCAGGACAGAGAAGAGCTTGGACTAGGCTGAGTGGCAGTTGCTGTCCCGTAGGGGTGAAAGGGCCAAGAGACCAGAAGTGGCGGAACGGAGTGCTCAGGTTGGGGTGTAGGGTTTGAGCATATCCTGAAGGTACAGAGGGGCAGTTCCTCTTGCTGGTCCGTAGGCAAGTACCATGGTATTGTAGTGGATGCGAGCTTTGACACCAGTGGAGTGTGTGGAGGGGTGGGATAACATGGGAGAACTTGGGAAGGTTGAACACCAGGCAGGCTGCAGTGTTTTGGGTAAGTTGCAGGGGTTTGATGGCACAAGCAGGGAGCCCAGCCAACAGCGAGTTGCAGTAGTCCAGACAGGAGATGACAAGTGCCTGGATTAGGACCTGCACTGCTTCCTGTGTGAGGTAGGGTTGTACTCTACATATGTTGTAGAGCATTAACCTGCAGGAGCAAGTCACTGTGATGTTTGCAGAGAACGACAGGGTGTTGTCCAGGGTCACACCAAGGTGATTTTCACTCTGGAAGGGGGAAACCGTGGAGTTGTCAACCGTGATGAAGAGGTGGAAGAGCAGCTCCATCTTGTCGAGGTTGAGTTTGAGGTGGTGTGCCGATATCCAAGCTGAGATATCTGCCAGGCACGCAGAGATGCGTGTCGCCACCTTGGTGTCAGAAGGGGGGAGGAGAAAAGTAGTTGACTGTCATCCGCATAGCAATGATAGGAGAGTGTGAGGATATGACGGAGCTGAGTGACTTGGTGTATACACAGGGCCCAGAGCCAAGTCCTGGTAGACATCGGTAGTGAGAGTACGTGGTGCATACAAAGATCGTCTCCATGTCACCTGGTAGGAGCGGCCTGCCAGGTAGGATTCAATCCAAGAGTGTACAGAGCCTGAGCCACCCAGCTCTCAGAGGGTGTATTCGGGGATCTAATGGTTCACAGTGTCGAAGGCAGAGGATAGATCTAAGAAGATGAGAACAGAGGAGAGAGAGTCAGCTTTTGCAGTGCGGAGAGCCTCCGTAACACAGAGAAGAGCAGTCTCAGTTGAGTGACCCGTCTTGAAGCCTGACTGGTTAGGGTCAAGAAGATAATTCTGAGAGAGACAGTGAGAGAGTGGGTCAGAGACAGCACGCTCAAGTGTTTTGGAAAGAAAATTAAGAAGCAATACCGGTCTGTAGTTTTTGACGTCAGAGTCGAGTGTTGGTTTCTTGAGGAAGGGAGCAATTCGGGACATTTTGAAGTAAGAGGGGACGTAGCCAGTGGTCAGGGATGAGTTGATGAGGGAAGTGAGGAGTGGGAGAAGGTCTCCAGAGGTGGTCTGGAGAAGGGAGGAGGGGATGGGGTTGAGCAAGCAGGTGGCCGAACCTCTCTAGTCACAGGATTTCATCTGGAGAGAGAGGGGAGAAAAAGGTCAAGGCGTAGGGTAGTTCTGTGTGAGTGGGACCAGTGGACTCAATAGGCTGAGTGAATGAGGAGTGGATGTCGTCAACCTTCTTTTCAAAGTGGTTGACAAAGTCATCCACGCAGAGGGAGGGAGAGGGGGTGGAGAATTACGGAGGGAGGTGAAGGTGGAAAAGCGTTGCCTAGGGTTAGAGGCAGAAGCTTGACATTTAGAGTAATAGAAAGTGGTTTTAGCAGTGGATACAGAGTAAGAGAAGGTAGAGAGGAGGGAGTAAAAGGATCATAGGTCCTCCAGATGTTTAGTTTTCCTCCATTTTCGATCAGCTGCTCACAGCCCTGTTCTGTAAGCTCGCAGTGAGTCACTTAGCCACGGAGCAGGAGGGGAGGGCCGAGCCGGCCGGGAGGAAAGGGGACAGTGTGAGTCATAGGATGCGGAAAGGGAGGAGAGTAGGGTTGAAGAGGCAGAATCAGGAGGGAGAAGGATATAGCAGAAGGGAGAGATGATATGATAGAAGAGAAGAGAGTAGTGAGAGAGAGTGAGAGAAGATTGTGATGGCGCATGACCATATGTGTAGGGGCTGAATGGCTAGGGTTGGAGGAAAGGGAGACAGAAAAGGAAACAAAGTAGAGACCTGGAGGGGGGTTGCAGTGATATTAGTAGGCAAACAGCCTCTAGTAAAGATGAGGTCAAGCGTATTACCTGTCTTGTGAGTGGGAGGGGACTGGGAAAGAGTGAGGTCAAAAGACAAATCATGTATATGAAACGCTCCAGTCTGGTTTTAGACCCCATCATAGTACTGAGACTGCACTCGTGAAGGTGTTAAATTACTTTTGAATGGCGTCAGACCAAGGCTCTGCATTTGTCCTTGTGCTCCTAGACCTTAGTGCCGCTTTTGAAACCATCGATCACCACATTCTTTTGGAGAGATTGGAAACCTTAATTGGTCTACACGGACAAGTTATTGCCTGGTTTAGATCTCATCTGTCGGAAAGAGATATCAGTTCGTCTCTGTGGATGGTTTTTTCTCTGAAAAATCAATTGTACGTTTCGGTGTTCCTCACGGTTCCTTTTTAGGACCACTATTATTTTCACTATAAATTCTACCTCTTGGTGATGTCATTCGGAAACACAATGCCAACTTTCACTGCTATGCGGACGACACACAGTTGTACATTTCAATGAAACATGGTGAAGCCCCAAAATTGCCTTCCCATGGAAGTCTGTGTTTCTGACATAAGGAAGTGGAGATGTTAGTTCTAGGTCCCAAGAAACAAAGAGATATGCTGTTTGATTTGACAATTAATCTTGATGGTTGTACAGTCATCTCAAATAAAACAGTGAAGGACCTCAGCATTACTCTGGACCCTGATCCCTCTTTTGACGAACATATCAAGAATATTTCAAGGGCAGCTTTTTTCCATCTTCGTAACATTACAAAAATCGGAAACCTTTTGTCCAAAAATGATGCAGAGAAGCAAATACATGCTTTTGTCACTTCTAGATTAGACTACTGCAATGCTCTACTCTCCGGCTACCCGGATAAAGCACTAAAACCTCAGTTTGTTCTAAATACAGCTGCTAGAATCTTGACTAGAACCAAAGAATTAGATCATATTACTCCAGTGCTAGCCTCTTTACACTGGCTTCCTGTTAAGGCTAGGGCTGATTTCAAAGTTTTACTGCTAACCTACAAAGCATTACATTGACTTTGTCCTACATATCTCTTCGATTTGGTCCTGCTGTACATACCTACATGTACACTACGGTCACAAGACACCTCCTTATTGTCCCTAGAATATCGAAGCAAATAGCTGGAGAAAGGGCATTCTCCTATATAGCTCAATTTTTATGGAATGGTCTGCCTATCCGTGAGAGACGTAGACTCGGTCTCGACCTTTAAGTCTTTACTGAAGACTCATCTCTTCAGTAGGTCCTATGATTTAGTGTAGTCTGGCCCAGTGGTGCGAAGGTGAACGGCAAGGCACTGGAGGGAAGAACCGCCCTTGCTGTCTCTGCCTGGCCGGCTACCCTCAGCCTCCAGTATCTATGCTGCAATAGTCTATGTGCCGGGAGGCTAGGGTCAGTCTGTCCTATCTGGTTAAATTCTCCTGTCTTATCTGGTGTCTGCTCTCTCTCTCACTCCTGCTGTCATCTATGAACATTTGAACATCTTGAAGAAAGATCTGGCCTTAATGGCCATGTACTCGTATAATCTCCACCCGGCAAAGCCAGAAGAGGACTGGCCACCCCACAGAGCCTGGTTCCTCTCTAGGTTTCTTCCTAAATTCCTGCCTTTCTAGGGAGTTTTTCCTAGCCACCGTGCTTCTACATCTGCATTGCTTGCTCTTTGGGGTTTTAGGCTGGGTTTCTGTATAAGCACTTTGTGACATCTGCTGCTTGATTTGATTTAAAAGACGCAAGAAGAGGAAAGAGAGAGTTGGAGTAAAATTAATTGAAGGCTGGGTTGACTGGAGCTGAAGGGTGGGATTAAAAACAACAAGATAACTCATATAAAATATACTGTGTCCGTAAAATGTATATACAGTTGAAGTCGGAAGTTTACATACACTTAGGTTGGAGTCATTAAAAATCGTTATTCAACCACTCCACAAATTTCAAGTCGGTTAGGACATCTACTTTGTGCATGACACAAGTAATTTTTCCAACAATTGTTTACAGACAGATTATTTCACTTATAATTCACTGTATCGCAATTCCAGTGGGTCAGAAGTTTACATACACTAAGTTGACTGTGCCTTTAAACAGCTTGGAAAATTCCAGAAAATGATGTCATGACTTTAGAAACTTCTGATAGGCTAATTGACATCATTTGAGTCAATTGGAGGTGTACCTGTGGATGTATTTCAAGGCCTACCTTCAAACTCAGTGACTCTTTGCTTGACATCATGGGAAAATCAAAAGAAATCAGCCAAGACCTCAGAAAAAAAACACCCAAACACCTGAAGTTACCACGTTCATCTGAACAAACAATAGTACGCAAGTATAAACACCATGGGACCACGCAGCCGTCATACCGCTCAGGAAGGAAACGTGTTCTGTCTCCTAGAGATGAACGTACTTTGGTGTGAAAAGTGCAAATCAATCCCAGAACAACAGCAAAGGACCTTGTGAAGATGCTGGAGGAAACAGGTACAAAAGTATCTATATCCACAGTAAAACGAGTCCTATATTGATATAACCTGAAAGGCTGCTCAGCAAGGAAGAAGCCACTGCTCCAAAACCGCCATAAAAAAGCCAGACTACGGTTTGCAACTGCACATGGGGACAAAGATCGTACTTTTTGGAGAAATGTCCTCTGGTCTGATGAAACAAAAATAGAACTAACTGTGTGGCCATAATGACCATCATTATGTTTGGAGGAAAAAGGGGGTTGCTTGCAAGCCGAAGAACACTATCCCAACCGCAAAACACAGGGGTGGCAGCATCATGCTGTGGGGGTGCTTTGCTGCAGGAGGGACTGGTGCACTTCACAAAATAGTTGGCATCATGAGGAAGGAAAATTATGTGGATATATTGAAGCAACATCTCAAGACATCAGTCAGGAAGTTAAAGCTTGGTCGCAAATGGGTCTTCCAAATGGACAATGACCCCAAGCATACTTCCAAAGTTATGGCAAAATGGCTTAAGGACAACAAAGTCAAGGTATTGGAGTGGCCATCACAAAGCCCTGACCTCAATCCTATAGAACATTTGTGGGCAGAACTGAAAAAGTGTGTGTGAGCAAGGAGGCCTACAAACCTGATTCAGTTACACCAGCTCTGTCAGGAGGAATGGGCCAAAATCCACCCAACTTATTGTGGGAAGCATGTGGAAGGATACCCGACACGTTTGACCCAAGTTAAACAATTTAAAGGCAATGCTACCAAATACTAATTGAGTGCATGTAAACTTCTGACCCAATGGGAATGTGATGAAAGAAATAAAAGCTGAAATACATAATTCTCTCTACTATTATTCTGACATTTCACATTCTTAAAATAAAGTGGTGATCCTAACAGACATAAGACAGGGAATTTTTACTAGGATTAAATGTCAGGAATTGTGAAAAACGGAGATGAAATGTATTTGGCTAAGGTGTATGTAAACTTCCGACTTGAACTGTACAGTACCAGTCAAAAGTTTGGACACACCTACTCATTCAAGGGTTATTCTTAACATCAAAACTATGAAATAACACATGGAATCATGTAGGAACCCAAAAAGTGTTAAACATGTCAAAATATATGTTATATTTGAGATTCTTCAAAGTAGCCACCCTTTGCCTTGATGGCAGCTTTGCACACTCTTGGCATTCTCTCAACCAGCTTCATGAGGTAATCACCTGGAATGCACTTCAATTAACAGGTGTGCCTTGTAAAAAGTTAATTTGTGGAATTTCTTTCCTTCTTAATGTGTTTGAGCCAATCAGTTGTGTTGTGACAAGGTAGGGGTGGTATACAGAAGATAGACCTTTTGGTAAAAGACCAAGTCCATATTATGGCAAGAACAGCTCAAATAAGCAAAGAGAAACGACAGTCCATCATTACTTTAAGACATGAAGGTCAGCCAATCCGCAAAAAACATCTAACGCTATGATGAAACTGGCTCTCATGAGGATCAGCACAGGAATGGAAGACCCAGAGTTACCTCTGCTGCAGAGGATAAGTTCATTAGAGTTACCAGCAACAGAAATTGCAGCCCAAATAAATGCTTCACAGAGTTCAAGTAACAGACACATCTCAACATCAACTGTTCAGAGGAGACTGTGTGAATCAGGCCTTCATGGTCAAATTGCTGCAAAGAAACCACTAATAAAGGACACCAATAATAATAAGAGACTTGCTTGGACCAAGAAACACGAGCAATGGACATTAGACTGGTGGAAATGTGTCCTTTGGGTCCAAATTGGAGATTTTTGGTTCCAACCGCCATGTCTTTGTGAGACGCAGTGTAGGTGAACGGATGATCTCTGCATGTGTAGTTCCCACCGTGAAGCATGGAGGAGTAGGTGTGATGGTGTGGGTGTGCTTTGCTGGTGGCACTGTCTGTGATTTATTTAGAATTCAAGGCACACTTAACCAGCATGGCTAACACAGCATTCTGCAGTGATACGCCATCCCATCTGGTTTGGGCATAGTGGGACTATCATTTGTTTTTCAACAGGACAATGACCCAACACACCTCCAGGCTGTGTAAGGGCTATTTCACCAAGAAGGAGAGTGATGGAGTGCTGCATCAGATGACCTGTCCTCCACAATCACTCGACCTCTCACCAATTGAGATGGTTTGGGATGAGTTGAACCTCAGAGTGAAGGAAAAGCAGCCAACAAGTGCTCAGCATTTGTGGGAACTCCTTCAAGACTATTGGAAAATAATTACAGGTGAAGCTGGTTGAAAGAATGCCAAGAGTGTGCAAAGCTATCATCAAGGCAAAGGGTGAAAATTAAAAATCAGCTGTTTCCAGCTACAATAGCCATTTACAACATGAACAATGTCTACACTGTATTTCTGATCAATTTGATGTTATTTTAATGGACAAACAAATTGCTTATCTTTCGAAACCAAGGACATTTCTAAGTGACCCCAAACTTTTGAACGGTAGTGTGTGTATATATATATAAATAAAAATATATGGGGGATTCGAAATGATGTAGACAATTACATTGATGGAAGCTACAAGCTATCTGCAGTATTAAAGCTGATCTACACCCTGTGATGAGTACTGAGGATACGAAGAGGCAGGACGCAGACACAGGAATTAACAAGGTAAAGGTTTACTTAGCAACGAGAAAGTGAATAACAAAGAGCGAGTCAATGACGCGATGCTAACAATTACACATAACAATGAACGAACAGTCTAGGGCTATATAGCTGTGGTGATGAGATGAGGTGCAGGTGCGCTGGAGGTGATTAGGGTGCGTTGGGTTTCCATTCCTGTATTTGCTGAGGTGGTGCGCTCAGACCGGTGGCTCAGTACACTGGCGAATCAGAGCGCCGGAGGGGAGTAACGGGAGGAGATGTGCCATGAAGAAGAAGCTGGCGGAGGCAGGAGAGGTGGAGCGTCTGATGAACCCCTGTTTCAGGGTCTCCGCCACATACTTCTCTATGGCCTCAGTCTCCGCCATGGAAAGGGGGTAAATGCGACTCGTCGGGGGGTGTTGTCCCTCCAGCAGGTCAATGGTGCAGTCCCAGGGCCTGTGAGGAGGGAGACACGTAGCCTTTGATGAAGAGAAGACATCGGAGAGATCTGCATACTCATGTGGAATGTTGGGCTGGAGGGTGTACTCCGGACTCTCCACTGACGTGGAACAAACCACCGGCAGGCAGGTCTTCCGGCATGAGGTGGACCAGGCTGTGATCCAATTGATGGTGGGGTTGTGTAGTCTGAGCCAGGGCAATCCCAAGACGATCCGGTGAAGGGGTGACGTGACGATGTGGAATGACAGCTCCTCGTGGTGCTCCGGTAGTGTGGGAATGGTGATGGTAATGGGGAGAGTGACGTGCGTAATGGTGCCTGATCCAAGTGGTTTATTGTCCAGCGAGGTGACGTGTAGCAGAGAAGGCAGTGGCACAGTGGGCAACCCCCATTCAGAGACCACCTCCCTATCTATAAGGTTCCCCACTGATCCGGAATCATTGCAGTGGAAATGGAAGAAGGAATAACCAGTCACCGTTATGGGAACTAAAAACAATGGTTTTGTGATAGGAGATGATGTAACACTCACGGAGCAGCTACGGGAGTCATACCACCTAGATAGGGAGTCGCCAGGAGATCTGTGGTCCGTGGGGGTGTAGGGGGTGCTGCCCACCTCGATGGGTGAGGACTCGGAGGCAGGGCGGCTTCCATAGCTCAGATGGGGTGAGCGTCAAGGCTCCGGGAGGTGTTGGGAACGCCGTCGGTCTCTCAACATCTCGTCAAGACGGATGGACGTGGCGATGAGGGTATCAAGGTCCATCTCGTCGTCCCGACATGCGAGTTCCGTCTTGATGTCTTCTCGTAAGCCTCTCCTGAAGGCTGTGCGCAGAGCACGCTCATTCCAGCCGGAAGACACCGCCACCGTGCGAAAGCTCAGAGCGTACTCGGACGCTCACCCCCATTCTTTCGCTCCGTGGGATGATCAAACACCGCCCTGAACCGAGTGAGGAAGGTGGAGTAGGGAAGCGCAACGGCCTCACCTCCTTCCCAGACTGCCGTGGCCCAAACCAGCGCCTTTCCTTTAAGTAGCGAAATCACCAGTGCTATCCTGGCTTGTTCAGATGGATATGCCCCAGGCTGATGCGTCAGATAAAGTGAAACCTGTAGCAGGAAGCCGCTACATTTAGTAGTTTTTCTGTCATAGCGCTCCGGTAGGTGGAACCGGAGCATTGGGCAGATTATGCAGAGTTTGGAGCACTTCCTGCATGGCAGTGTTCAACTGGGCAAGCTGCTGCTGGTGCTGGTCGAGGCACTGGGAAACTCCTGCTCCTGCTCCTGCTCATTTTCGTGAGTGGTGTGTAATTCTGTGACAAGTACTGAGGACATGAAGAGGCAGGACACAGACGCAGGGATTAACAAGGTAAAGGTTTACTTAGCAATGAGAACGAGAATAACAAAGAGCGCGTAAACTACACTACGCTAACAATTACACACAACAATGAACGAACAGTCCAGGGCTATATAGTGGTGGTGATGAGATGATGAGGTGCAGGTGCGCTGGAGGTGATTAGGATGCGTTGGGTTTCCATTCCTGTGTTTGCCGAGGTGGTGCGCTCAGACCGGTGGCTCAGTAGACCGGCGAATCAGAGCGCCGGAGGGGAGCAACGGGAGGAGACGTGATACCCCCTAAAAAAAATCAGTAAAAATAATCTATCAAAATAATTCATCAAAGGCATACGTCGGAAGGTCGCCAAGTATGAAGAGAAGTGAGCAATCGTCATGTAATGAGCTTATCAAGGTGTCAAGCACATTGACAAACTTTCTAAATTCACCTGGTGGGCGATAGATTACAACAATGTTAAGCTTGAGTGGACAAAGTGACAAAACAGCATACAATTCTAAATGAAGAAATGGACTTATGAGAAATTAGTAGCCCTGTCCCACCATCACGATGACCAGATGCTCTCGGAAAACGTAGTCAGATGAAGAGAGAGCAGCTGGAGTAGCAGTGTTCTCTGGGGTGATCCATGTCTCCGTCAGGACCAAAAAGTCAAGGGACTGAAGGGCAGCATAGGCTGAGATGAACTTGGCATTCTTGATCGAGATTGGCAGTTCCAAACATTGCCATAGACCAGGATTTCCACATGGGTTGTGTGCAAAGGGTACACTAAATTAGAAGGGTTGCAGCCAATGGATGGGGAACATCTGTAAAGCCCACAGGGAGAGGAGTGAACAGGTATAGAAAACACACAAACAGTGCCTTTGGAAATTATTCAGACCACTTGACTTTTTTTCACATTTTGTTACGTTACAGCCTTATTCTAAAATGGATTAACATTTTTAAAATCCTCAGCAATCTACACACAACACCCATTAATGACAAAGCAAAAACAATTTTTGCAAATTCATGAAAAATAAAAAACTGAAATACCTTATTTACATAAGTATTCAGACCCTTTGCTATGAGACTCAGAATTGAGATCAGATGCATCCTGTTTTCATTGATCATCATTGACTTGTTTCTACAACTTCATTGGAGTCCACCTGTGGTAAAATCAATTGATTGGACAGGATTTGGAAAGGCACACACCTGTCTATATAAGGTCCCACAGTTGACAGTGCATGTCAGAGCAGAAACCAAGCCATGAGGTTGAAGGAATTGTCCGTAGACCTCCGAGACAGGATTGTGTCGAGGCACAGATCTGGGGAAGGGTACCAAAAACATTCTGCAGAATTGAAGGTCCCCAAGAACACAGTGGCCTCCATCGTTCTTAAATGGAAGATGTTTGGAACCACCAAGACTCTTCCTAGAGCTGGCCGCCAGGCCAAACTGAGCAATCGGGGGAGAAGGGCCTTAGTCAGGGAGGTGACCAATAACCTGATGGTGTGATGGGAGAACCTTCCAGAAGGACAACCATCTCTGCAGCACTCCACCAATCAGGCCTTTATGGTAGAGTGGCCAGACGGATTCCACTCCTCAGTAAAAGGCACGACAGCCCGCCTGGAGTTTGCCAAAAGGCACCTAAAGACTCTCAGACCATGAGAAACAAGATTATCTCGTCTGATGAAACCAAGATTCAACTCTTTGGCCTGAACGCCAAGTGTCACATCTGGAGGAAACCTGGCACCATCCCTACGGTGAAGCATAGTGGTGGCAGCATCATGCTGTGGGGGTGTTTTTCAGCGGCAGGGACTAGCAGACGAGTCAGGATCGAGAGAAAGATTAACGGAGCGATCCGAGGAGTGGCTTCGGGACAAGTCTCTGAATGTATAGTCTGTATGGTCCTCCCCTTCCTCCTCTGAGGAGCCGCCACTGGAAGACAGGCACTTAAAGTAGATGGCCCTAGCTAGCAAAAAGACAGTACTAGACAACAGATAAAGAAAACCTTTATACTTATCACTTCTGGATATATCAACAGTCCTCTAGCTATAGAATGAAGCACACATTTGCATTACATTTGGGTTTTAAAACATGATCCAAGGTCAAATAAATGCATACCCATAGCGTTTTACTGCAGACTTTTATTTTGAAGGCAAAATCCAAAAACAGGAAATCTTAATGTGGATAGGATCCAGCTTATGCAGCCAGGATTCCGGTCTATAAGCACGGTTTCGACTGCCCCTACAGCTTTGCTTCGGTACTGCAGTTTAACTGACACCCGGCCCAGAAAGACAATTTCCATACAAGGCCACATAGAGAAGTCAGATTTGAACATTTTCGTCATCACCTTTGTGCACAAAACATTCATTGAATTATTCTAATAATTGTCACTCACAGCCGAAGATACTGGGCACATTCGAGCGGATACATTTTTTCGACTTGCACTTACATGTCGACTGCATGAACTTTACAACAACCATGTAATCAAAGGCCATGAAGTTTCGACTGCGGTCGACTTCAATTTTCTGCAGTTGCTCCTCACCAGCTGCAACTTGCAGCCATTGCCTGCAATGTGGGAGGCATTATTTGTCAACCAATCATTAGTGTTTTTGTTTGACCCATGCGAATGGGACCAAAGACATGACTAAACAGGAAGCAACTTTGCTGCTATTCATATGTATACAGTGGATATGTACAAATGAATGTGATATTTGAGGCTCTCTCTCCCCAATTGATAGTACAATGTACACACATATATTTACAGTTTGTGAGTGTGTGATATGGGGGTTGGAGACATGTTTATTTCGACATTACAAAGAAAAACTTTTATAAACAATGCCAACACTGCCATGTTGCACTGAGCCTTGCTGTTGGAAAACCAGTGTCCGATTTTAGGCTGTAGCAGATGCATCTCCCCGACTTCACTCCTCGACTTTCGTCTACAGTCGGTTGCTTTATCCTTACCACTCAAACAAGACCATTAACATTTTATATTCATCCAATGTCTGCTATGTTTTTGGATGACATGATGATGTCGTCACTGGTCGTGCTTGTGATGTTGGTGACCCAGTGGAGGCTGCTAAGGGGAGGCGGCGGCTCATAATAATGGCTGGAACGGAGTAAATGGAATGACATCAAACACATGGAAACTATGTGTTTGATGTATTTAACACTAATTTCGCTCCAGCCATTACAACGGCCGGACATCTTGGACGCAGTCCCCAGTTCTTATTATACCTCAGTGATCCAGCTAATGTTGCTGCCGTCAATCAGAAAGTATTCTAAACTTCCAACCTGAAGTTTTTTTTGGGTGGCATAGAAGCTGGCAGCATTACCGCCACCTAGCGTGCTGGAAAATGACGCGTAGACTAAGAAAACAATGTAAAACCTATAGCGCAGGGTAGGCCTATTCTTGAATACACATATTCTTTTTAGGCCTACACAAATGTCTGGATGGTTTGTACACTATGCACACTTGCTCTGTCAGTGCTAATTGTCTGCATTCTGTCTGAATTAACCTTACCTAAATAGGCCTAAACACACACACAAGCAAGCAGTCCTGTGTAGCTCAGTTGTTAGAGCATGGCGCTTGCAACGCCAGGGTTGTGGGTTTGATTCCCACGGGGGACCAGTATGAAAACATTTATGCACTCACTAACTGTAATTCGCTCTGGATAAGAGTGTCTGCTAAATGACTCAAATGTAAACTGATATTATATGAAAATTGGGCCTTGACCTTACCTTTATTTGTCATGATATTCCTTGTGATGATAAATGTTAATATTGTAGTTCAACACAACATTTGTGAAAGTCCCCAGCAAGCAGATTTAGATAACTTTAGCTGAGGGAGGTTTTTGTATGGCTCTGTATCACTGTGTGAACGGAGTAGCTTCATGCTGCTGACAGTAGTAATCTCCTGCATCTTCAGCTTGAACTCCACTGATGGTCAAAGTGAAATCAATATCATATCCAGTTCCATGATATCGACCTGAAGTAAAACCTGTGTGAAAGTTAATGATGAATTTAGGAGCTTCTCCAGGTTTCTGATGGTACCAGGCTAAGTCATTATCAATGGCAATACTGGCTTTACAGCTGATCGTGGCAGACTCTCCAGACTGGACCATGACAACTGCAGGAGTCTGGGTCAATAAAATGTCCCCTGCACAGCCTGGGAGAGATAGAAAAATATGAATTTGCAGTCTTTGATTTAGATTAAACCTGTTTTAGTTCAAATATGAATATTAGAATAAAGACTTTCTGTTTAAATTAGGATAGTGATATTAAAATCAAATGTTTTAAGGTTAATTACTGAAGTAATTCCAAACATACCATTTGTGTAAAATGCAAGGACCAAGATAGTTCTCAAGATAAAAGTCATTTTTGTCTTATGTTGTGTTGCTTCTATAAGGACAATTGTTTAACTCACAGGGCTATAAACACTTTAAGACCACTGAAGCATGTGCTGCCAATGCAAAGTGTCTTCATATGCAAATGGTCCAACAGTCTGATGATACAGGACACCTGTGATATGACAATGCTGTTGACAACTCATCAGTGAGATAAAAAATGACCAGAATATTTATTGTGGTTTATTTATTCATGTAATAAAAAGCAAGCAGTATCAATACTGTCCAATATTGCAAGATGGACACTAATATATAAAAAAGTGTCTACATATAGTATTGTTAAATTTAGAGCTATCTCCCTTTTCTTTTAATTACATTTGACACATTGTTTTTCTTGTTCTCCACAAGTTTCTTACCACCTCCCTTGATGGCTCGTAACGTCCTACACAGACACAGACAAAATGTCCTTTGTTAAGAAATCTTGTGTGTGCCTGATCAAAACCTTGCTTAGAGTAACAAGTGAGTGATTTGTCACATGAGTTGTACGTTCATCCTCCTCCATGTTGTCTGACTCATATTTGCTACCAACCACTCTGTGCACTCTCACCGAGCAGCTTTTGTTGTCACAAAATCTCACAGATACTCTTTCTCGCTTCCACACACACACACACCCACACACCCACACACCCACACACACACACACACACACACACACACCCACACACACACACACACACACACACACACACACACACACACACACACACACACACACTATGTGACTGAGTGACAGTGGACCGGTCACACAATGCTGTCCTTGTGCCATAAACAAAAGGTCAGATGTCTCAAAGCATATTACATTTACATTTTACATTTTAGTCATATGAATCACAGACAGTCTGTCTCTCCTCTCAGGCTCTCAGACGCACTTCTAATCCACATCACAGCCAAATATCCTCCTCATATTCCTGGATATTACGCTGGGAATTGATTCACAATCCATTTGATAACATTTATGATAAATATTTAGCTGGAAATGTTAGCGAAACAGCACAGAGACGTTTTTGTGAGATGACAGCATGGTGCTTGAAGAGGCTCAGGGCAGGTTATGAATGGATAGGGGACTACAACTAATTTAAAAAAAAAAGTTATGTCCCCATTTAGATATAACACAAATATCAAACAAGTAAGAGTTTCTAAAATGTGCGTGTGTGTCCGCGTGAGTGTGTGAATGGTAGTGACAGACAGTAGTGCCCGTAGGCGGCCCTTGCGACACTAGACAGCCGGACCCTGGTCTATAGTATTTACATGTCATCATGACAAGTCCTCTGCCTGAAGGAAAAAACTTTGGATTTCAAGTCTTCCTCATTCACTCCTCAAGTTCCATATGAAGAGCAAAGTGAGTAAAAATCCATATTTTTATGTATGATATTATTATCAGATTATCCTGAATATTTAGCGATTTTTTTGGTGAAAGTTGCTAGAATTAACTTGAGGGTTGATGAGAAAGTGAAGCTATATACATATTCAGAAAAGAAAGCCATGTACGGAGGGGTTGGGAAAGGAAAGTCTTCTCTTTCTGATGTGCTTCCTCTGTCAGATTCGGACGACCACGTGTGTCCTATTTCTATTCACAAGTCTTGGCGTATGCTCAGGAGGATTTGGGAATCCTGTAACAGATGACGTGAGCAGGCTGATGTTATTGGTAAGAGCTTCTACATACTCTAACCTGAACTGTATTATGCTAAACTAGTCTGGTGATTTATTTAGAGTTTATTCCATCATAAAAAAATACTTTAAATGTCTTCTTTTGATAAAGAAAATGGGCTAAACTGGGCAAAAATAAATGACCAAATAATCCTAATTTATTTTTACAGAAACACAATATTCCAAAGGATTATAACATTTCTATGCATTATATTCCCAAAGAGATGGTGAGTAGAATTTCTCAAAAACAAAACATCATGCAGAAACTTTAAGAGGGTGGGAAGTTGTGGTGGGTGGTCTTAAACTTTGGCAGCATTTTTGTTGATGAACATTTTTGTTTTATTTGGAATCTGTAGAATGGAATCATATGTAACCTAGTCGGTTTTCTCCCTTTTCTTACTCCAGAGTGGTGTGTGCTGGGTTCTACTGAATATCTATCCACTGGAACAAAGCCTTAGGGAACTGGCCAGGGTGTTTGGTGCCATTTCTTCCAACAAAGATAATATTATGATCTTCATCACCATGCTGCAAAATCTACGCTTCAAATTAGATCATGAGGAGCTGGTAATGCCTGTCAGTTCTGCCAAATGTAGACCCAGTTACTGTAGATCCAGTTTATTGACTGTATTAAGTGATGCAACCATCCTGATGTTTACTTTGTTTCTCTGTACTTCCAGGAGGCAACAATGCAAGTCTTTAAATGCCACTATAGGGCGGTCAAATGGCCGTCTGGGCAGTATTTTGACTATATCAGAGACATTTTGAATTCTGCAGCTCAGGGAGAAGGAGGATTCCGCTGTGTGCCTCCACCCTGCCATGCCCCTACTACACCAGGTAAGAAACAATCCCCAACACACAGTATCCATTCAGCCCCCACATACAGAATTCACAAGTCTCTTCCTCACAGAGCGTGTTGTTGTCTCTCTCAGGAAGTGAACCACAGGACCATGAACAGACTCGGTCAAGGGGGAGTCTGCTGTCCCTGCTTCTGATCCCAGTCACAGCCTGTGTGCTCCTCATAGTGTGGGCAGTAAGTTAACAATGTGGATGGCTTGCTCAGGCTGTATGACCTTGTCCGGTCCAGGAGACCTACAGGGTATGCAGTTTCTTGTTCCAGCCCAGCACTACTACTACACACCTAAATCAACTCTTCAACTAATCATCAAATGTGTTAGTACTTGGCTAGAACGAAAGCCTGCACACACTGGCTCTCCAGGAGCAGGACTGAAGAGCACTGGTGTATGGTTTTGGATGCTTCAACGTGATACTCTGTTCCACAGATTAAATCTAGAAGAGGAGGCTTCCCAGAGAGTAACCTTGACAGAGGCCATAGAAGGCTGTCCCCTGATGTGGAACGGACCATAACCATCCCTATTCCATTACTCACCAGTCTACCTGACACACCAATAATGGGGGAAGCCTGATCACCACTGAGGGAGCAGATGAAGCCAACATGAAGCACTGCATAGAGAGCAGAAAGCTCCCCCTCTGGACTGGTGTCACTCTGAACTGGTATCTCTGTTCTTCTTGGGTGATATCTCTGAGAGAACAGAGCTGAAATCTCTGATTTGGTATCTCTGACAAATCGGAGCTGATATCTCTAAAATATATGGGCTGATATAGTGGTCTCACTTAAACAAGGGACAACGGCGATAAGACATGAATCAACCGCTTACTAGAACTATATAATTTGGACTGTCATAGATTTTGACACAACACCATGTATCACAGGTTCCTACCTTATCTATGTCTGTCTAATCAGAGATTTTGACATTACCAGATACATTCTCGACTGAGACTGAATTTTGTTGTTGCCTAAAGATCTATTGCTGCTGTGTGGCCACAGAGTGTGTGCTGACACTTTTTATGTCTCACCCCCTCTTTGAGTCACATCATCAGTGTGTGTGACTACAGTATGACAGTTTAACTACCAGCAGTGTGTGTGTGTGTGTGTGTGTGTGTGTGTGTGTGTGTGTGTGTGTGTGTGTGCTGTGAGTAAGCTACCCTGTTCTGCATGATCTCAGTGAGGGCCATAAGAGGGGCTTGTTCTCGCCACAAAAGAAAAGAGCCGTAGGCTGAAGGAAATACCAGTTCCATGCTAACCGACAGAGACAGATCCTTATGAATCACAAACCGTTTGATCCTCAATCCCCAGACAGCAGGAAATCAGGATTCTCTGCCATCTCCTCTCATGCTACTCTATCACACTCATTATGAAACCTTCCCACTGGGCACGGACGTCAATTCAACATCTATTCCATGTTGGTTCAACTTAATTGCATTGAAATGATGTGGAAACAACGTTGATTCTACCAGTGTGTGCCCAGTGGGTTAGGACTGACTGGTTTCAAGCATAATGTATAGCTAATCTTTAACTCCCCTCTAGTGGTCAGATACAGTAACTATACTTGGTTCCGTCAGCACCAGCAGTAGGTCTCAGCTGTAGCAGTGTAGTCACCGTACAGTCTGACTGAGGGAGGTTTTGTATCTCTGTATCACTGTGTGTACACCTAGGCACTTTATGTAGATAGTGTAGTTTAGATAGTGTTTGTAGTGTACATGTGTCTCATGTTTGAGTCCAGCGTCATTCACAGTCACATTCACAGATCTAACAGTCAGTAACCTGCTCATGAAAATAGTTAATATAATGCTAGAAGATTGCATCAATTTAAATCAGACATTTGGTTTAGGTCCATATGAGGACTTGTTTTGGGGGGCTGAAGTAGTTGTAACTTTGAAGTAATGTTGAGGTCATAACCCCTTTTGTTTTACTCCTGTAGATCTTGCTATGGACAGGTATTGTGTTTCAAAACATCATAACTTTTATATACACTTTCAGGCCATAATAAATACTATAAGTCATAACCATGATGATGATGGTCATGTGATCTGAATGATTGCTTTAGCACCATATTGTAACATGTCACAGTTGACCTCATCTAGTGACCAGTGTTCCATGTCACTGTCTCTTTCCCCTCAGATAGTGCAATCTGACTGAGGGAGGTTTTTGTACGGCTCTGTATCACTGTGTGAACACAACACTACTGCTGTGGTAACTCTGACAGTAGTAATATCCTGCATCTTCAGCCTGGACTCCACTGATGGTCAGAGTGAAGTCACTCCCAGATCCACTGCCACTGAATCTAGATGGAGTCCCAGACTGAAGGGTTTTAGCTAAGTATATTAGGAGTTTAGGAGCTCCTCCAGGTTTCTGTTGATACCAGGCTAGATAGTTATTATTATACACATTACTGCTGGTTTTACAGTTCAGAGAGACTGTCTGTCCTGGGAGAACAGTTTCCACTGCAGGAGTCTGAGTCACAGTGTACTGTCCTCTGCATTCTGAAAAATAGAATGAAAACATTTCTATAAATTAAATATTACATATAGTAATGAATAGTTCTGAATATAAATATGATTATTGATATACATTACTGTGGTGTAGATTTAATACATTTTCAGATGAAGATGGTGATAAAAGTAATGGTTGTTGTGGGTTCTGTTGTCATGAAGGACAGCTCTCAGTCATGAAGTGTTCAACTCACAGGGATATAAACACTCTTAGAGCAGCGGGGGCGATGCATTATTCAAATGAAAGTCTCAAATCTATTTCTGTTTCCAAGAACGCTCACATCTTTAGAATGTATTTTATCCTGCATGTGTTATCTTGTATAACATCAAACAGCAACTTTTTACTCATATCACTAATGTATGACGTTTTTTAGGCACATCACCATTGTATTTTTATTCTGATGATGATCAGATATAATTAACTGTCTGTTCACTCATGCTTGGTCTCTTATGTAAGTTCCTCTAATCAGTTAGTGAACACTTCTCTAAACTAAAGCTGGTAGGATTCCTCTGGTAGTGTTGTCTGTCCTCTGTGACTTTACCACCACTGTTAAATCTGAGATCAACATCTTTAATAAAGGAATATACAATATGGATCACTATCACTACTGCTGCTGCTGTTGTCTTTCATATGGACAATATGGAGGAATACTAGCAACACTGGATCTAATGCTGGACTGTACCTCCAGACTAGGAGAACACCTGGAAAAAATACTCATATCTGGTTTTAAGATGCAATTCATATTTGTATTATCTAGAAACAGGTTATATGAAGTGTTTGTTCTACCTGAAAGATGTTAAAGTGTATTTGTGTTGATGATGATTCAGTATGAGTGATCTTCACTGTAACAGCTGCAGCATCACAACACAGAGAGGTTTTTGTATAAACAGTAATAGGGATTGTATCACTGTGGTACACTTTTGGTAGCGGCACCAGACTAGATGTTGGAAGTAAGTAACAAGCTCTCTTGATATTTATTTATGATTACACTTATTAAGTATGTTATTCTTACACTGTGTCTATGAAAATATTGCGATTTTAGATTTTCAAAATGTTTTAAATTAATTTTGACTGAGCCTTCTTTCAAATAACATTTTTTAAAATCAAAATGTTAAATTGTAGGTTTATTTGTATGTCTGATTTGTATGATTGCAGAAATAACTCTTAATTCTGGTATGATGACAATTTAATAGTATTGGATATAGTAGTCATTATTGTTGCGTTGAGTTCATGGTAGCCTTCACTGTTAGTGTGAAGATAAAGGGTCTCAGTTATGTTTGTAACCAACTTCATGAACTAACATGGTTGATATGTGATTAAAACTAATTTATGCTCAAATTCTGCAAATACTATGAATATGAGAAGGCTATTCTGATCAGATCAATTCCTAAATAATATCTGTATGACATGTATAACTGACGCTGTATGACTTGTAACTCTACTTATTTAATACTTGTTCGGTTCATTAATCTGCTTTATCATATTACAGTTTGTGTTTTCTCCACATCTTTTACCAATCTAACTTTTACATTAATATTTAGAGGGCATTTCCAAATCACTTTATTTTGATGTGTCCTTTGCTGAAGATAATCTCTTACTGTAGCTGTACTTGATGTAGTTCCTTAGTTGATGTGTTCTGTTTGTTCCAGGTAACAGTGTCCCCACCCTCACCGTCCTGCCCCCCTCTAGTGAAGAGCTGTCCAGTACAACAACAGCCACACTGACGTGTCTGGCCAACAAGGGCTTCCCCTCAGACTGGACCATGAGCTGGAAAGTGGACGGGACCAGCAAGAAGCAGGAGGCCAGTCCCAGGGTCCAGGAGAAGGATGGCCTGTATAGCTGGAGCAGCACCCTGACTCTCACTGCCCAGGAGTGGACCAATGCAGGAGAGGTGACCTGTGAAGCGCAGCAGAAATCCCAGACTCCAGTCACCAAGACCCTGAGGAGGGCTGACTGTTCTGGGTAGGACCCCTCAGTCACACACCCCTGTGGAGAGAGGATGCTGGTTCCTCTTCTTTGACTTGCTTTGTTCTAAAATCAGTCATTCTTCAATCTAGTGATCACTCTGGTGTAGACTAACAGGGGGGCTTGGCTTGAGTTCATGTGTCAATCCATTCTGTAGATTGAGATTTTGTTAGTTTTAGATTTGATGTGATCTGTTTTTATTCACTATCATGTTTGCTTTGATGCTTTGATTGTGTGATAATGGATTAAAATAAAGATTTCTTTTTGGAATGCATATTTTTGTTGTTTTTATTAATAAACTGGATCATAGATACTGTATATTTGCAATATTCTGGAAAAATATGTATTCAGTAAGGCTGATTAATGGTGTCTTTAACAACTGTCAAGTCTAAAACTCACTCTAACATTATAATTGACCAGTATTTCATACTATCACAATATACTGTAATATAATAGAAGAGCTGCTGCCATGGTAGTAGTTGACTGTCTTCATTCATCAGGATACTGAGTCCGTGTCAGACGTGTTTGACTTGACAGACTTTACAGTAATAAAATAACAACTATCAAACAGTCAACCGATATCTTGGACTCTCAAGTGTGTTATAGGCTGTGATTTGAAGCTAAATATATATTTTTTAAATACAAATATTACAAGTGCCACTACTTCAAGATATAGCAGTGTTTCCCAAACTCGGTCCTCGGGACGCCAAGGGGTGCGCGTTTAGTTTTTTGCCCTAACACTACACAGCTGATTCAAATTATCAAAGCTCGATGATTAGTTGATTATTTTTTATCAGCAGTGTAAAGCTAGGTCAAAAACCAAAACGTCCACCTCTTGGGGTCCGAGGACCGAGTTTGGGAAACGCTGCTATATAGTGTAGTGACAGTCTTCTCTACCTCCAACCCCTGGGGACAGAGTGAACATCTGTTGAGCAGTGCTGCTCTATTCTGGGACAAGCAGAACCACTCAGCCCTGTCTATGTAAATCTCAGTTTCACTCCCACAGATACCAATCTAGTAGTTGAACAGTTTCACTGCCTGAAATACCCTGGACTGGGCCAGATGTGAGGGAGTGGACTGGTTTTAACCTCTATGGTGGATTCAGGGAGGGACACATAACAGATATGCCACAATGTAATTAATGACAGATAAAATGGATATTATACTTTACGTAGATAGTGTATGTAGTGTACATGGGTCTCATGTTTGAACCCAGCATCATGTCTCATTCACAGATCTAACAGTCAGTAACCTGCTCATGAAAATAGTTAATATAATGCTAGAAGATCACAATTTAAATCACACATTTGGTTGAGGTCCATTTTGGAACTTGTTTTGGAGGGCTGAAGTGATTGTTGAGGTCAGAACACCTTTTGTTTTACATCTGTAGATCTTGCTTTACATATTGGAAGGTAATGTGTTTCAAAACTTCAAAGAAATGTTATATACACTTAAAGGCCATGACAAATATAACAGGTTATAACCATTATGATGATAATGATGATGATGATGGTCATGTGAACTGAATGATCGCTTTCTAACCATATTGTCACATGTCACAGTTGACCTCATCTAGTGTTCCATGTCACTGTCTCTTCCCCCTCAGCACCTGCAATAGGTCACATCTGTAGCAGTACAGTCACTGTGCAGTCTGACTGAGGGAGGTTTTTGTATCACTGTGTGAACACCCAGACACTGTTGAGGTAGTGTAAACTCTGACAGTAGTAATCTCCTGCATCTTCAGCCTGGACTCCACTGATGGTCAGAGTGAAGACACTATGAGTTCCACTACCACTGAATCTAGATGGAGTCCCAGACTGAAGTGTTTTAGCATAGTAAATAAGGAGTTTAGGAGCTCCTCCAGGTTTCTGTTGATACCAGGCGAGAGAGCGATAAGAGGTCCCTGCTTGATGCACATCACTGCTGGTTTTACAGTTCAGAAAGACTATCTGTCCTGGGAGAACAGCTTTCACTGCAGGAGTCTGAGTCACAGTGACCTGGCCTCTGGATTCTGAAATAGAGATATCATGTAGAAATAGCATTAAATTGTTAATATATTTTTCCATATAGCATATGAAATTAAACTGTAATGAGGTTATATAGCCTAATAGTGTAATGGTCCGGGTCATTTTCTATCAAATATATTACCTTGGAGACAGAGGGGCAAATATCCAGATGAAGATGGTGATAAAAGTCATGGTTGTTGTGGGTCCTGTTGTCATGAAGGACAGCTCTCAGTCATGAATGTTAAACTCACAGGGATATAAACACTCCCAGACCACTGAAGCATGTGCTGTCTATGCATAGCATCATCACTATGCAAATAATCTTCTGGTCTTCTCCCCATCCATCATTTTTCAGTAAAGTGTCCTACATGTAAGTAGTAGCTTAGTGGTTAAGAGCGTTGTGCCAGTAACCGAAAAGTCGCTGGTTCTAATCCCCGAGCCAACTAGGTGAAAAAATCTGTCGATGTGCCCTTGAGCAAGGCACTTAACCCTACTTGCTCCTGTAAGTCGCTCTGGATAAGAGCGTCTGCTAAATGACTAAAATGTAAATGTAAATGTCTTCCTGGACAGTCGGACGTGATGTAGAAACATGATAGCTATGTAATCACTGATATGGTTTCTGATATAAGTGCTGAATGGGGACTGATATAATGACTTTAGACATCTACATGTCGAGCATAACGTTATTACTGTGTTATTAGACCAGATAGTATCTGCTTTCTGTCTCCCTCCTGTGGTCAGGGTTAGTAACTGCAGTCTGTGTGTTGACCGTGTGATGCTGCTGCTTTAAAGGGGAGATCTCCAGAGCTCTGAAGTCTCCAGTCTCTTTCTTCACCTGCTGCTCCCTGGAACTACCACAGTGGTGTGAGTGAGGTTGAATGGGTAATGTTTAAGGGCTTTATTGTATGTGTTTGAATTATGTTGATTAAATTCCAGCTATTCAAAACAAAGGTCATCTTTAGGGGTTTTGATCATTGCACATCATCTCTATTCTGATTGGTTGATGGTTTTCCTTGAGTTATTCAACAGAGTCAACATGTAGTTAATGGTCAGGAGAAACATTTAGTGATCATTTATGATTTAATGTCTTCTAGACATAGCGGCAGGTAACTTAGTGGGTAAGAGCGTTGTGCCCAGTAACCGAAGGTTGCTGGTTCTAATCCCCGAGCCGACTAGGTGAAAAATCTGTCGATGTAACCTTAAGCAAGGCACTTAACCGTAATGGCTCCTGTAAGTCGCTCTGGATAAGAGCGTCTGCTAAATGATGTAAATTTAAATAGCTCTAGTTTGACTCTTTTTGTTGTTCAGCTCTACTATACACTGTGTCATTGTACTGGATCATCTCCTCCCCTCAGCACCTGCAATAGGTCACATCTGTAGCAGTACAGTCACTGTAAAGTCTGACTGAGGGAGGTTTTTGTTTCACTGTGTGAACACCCAGACACTGTTGAGGTAGTGGACACTCTGACAGTAGTAATCTCCTGCATCTTCAGCTTGGACTCCACTGATAGTCAGAGTGAAGTCACTCCCAGATCCGCTGCCACTGAATCTAGATGGAGTCCCAGAGTTAAGAGAACTTCCTCGATAAACAAGGAGTTTGGGAATGGATCCAGGTTTCTGTTGGCACCAGGCCATACAGGGCATAGATTAACCACAGTTAGGGATGCACATCACTGATGGTTTTACAGTTCAGAGAGACTGACTGTCCTGGGAGAACAGCTTTCACTGCAGGAGTCTGAGTCACAGTGATCTGTTCTCTGGATTCTGAAAAAATAGAATAAAAACAATTATATGAATAAAATATTTCATATAGTAATAAATTGTTCTGAATATAAATATTAACATTGATATACATTTCAATGGTGCAGATGTAATTAATTTTCAACAGTAAATTCTGAAAAGTGTAACATTGAAAGCAGAGAGCAAGTGTCCAGATGAAGATGGTGATAAAAGTCATGGTTGTTGTGGGTTCTGTTGTCATGAAGGACAGCTCTCAGTCATGAAGTGTTAAACTCACAGGGATACAAATGAAAGTCTCAAATCTATTTCTGTTTCCAAGAACGCTCACATCTTTAGAATGTATTTTATCCTGCATGTGTTATCTTGTATAACATCAAACAGCAACTTTTTACTCATATCACTAATGTATGACGTTTTTTTAGGCACATCACCATTGTATTTTTTATTCTGATGATGATCAGATATAATTAACTGTCTGTTCACTCATGCTTGGTCTCTTATGTAAGTTCCTCTAATCAGTTAGTGAACACTTCTCTAAACTAAAGCTGGTAGGATTCCTCTGGTAGTGTTGTCTGTCCTCTGTGACTTTACCACCACTGTTAAATCTGAGATCAACATCTTTAATAAAGGAATATACAATATGGATCACTATCACTACTGCTGCTGCTGTTGTCTTTCATATGGACAATATGGAGGAATACTAGCAACACTCGATCTAATGCTGGACTGTACCTCCAGACTAGGAGAACACCTGATACACAGAAGAAGGAAAAAATACTCATATCTGGTTTTAAGATGCAATTCATATTTGTATTATCTAGAAACAGCTTATATGAAGTGTTTGTTCTACCTGGAAGATGTTAAAGTGTATTTGTGTTGATGATGATTCAGTATGAGTGATCTTCACTGTAACAGCTGCAGCATCACAACACAGAGAGGTTTTTGTATAAACAGTAATAGGGATTGTATCACTGTGGTTGACTTTTGGTAGCGGCACCAGACTAGATGTTGGAAGTAAGTAACAAGCTCTCTTGATATTTATTTCTGATTACACTTATTAAGTATGTTATTCTTACACTCTGTGTCTATGAAAATATTGCGATTTTAGATTTTCTAAATGTTTTAAATTAATTTTGACTGAGCCTTCTTTCAAATAACATTTTTAAAAATCTAAATGTTAAATTGTAGGTTTATTTGTATGTCTGATTTGTATGATTGCAGACATAACTCTTAATTCTGGTATGATGACAATTTAATAGTATTGGATATAGTAGTCATTATTGTTGCGTTGAGTTCATGGTAGCCTTCACTGTTAGTGTGAAGACATAGGGTCTCAGTTATGTTTGTAACCAACTTCATGAACTAACATGGTTGATATGTGATTAAAACTAATTTATGCTCAAATTCTGCAAATACTATGAATATGAGAAGGCTATTCTGATCAGATCAATTCCTAAATAATATCTGTATGACTTGTAACGTATTTAATACTTGTTCGGTTCATTAATCTGCTTTATCATATTACAGTTTGTGTTTTCTCCACATCTTTTACCAATCTAACTTTTACATTAATATTTAGAGGGCATTTCCAAATCACTTTATTTTGATGTGTCCTTTGCTGAAGATAATCTCTTACTGTAGCTGTACTTGATGTAGTTCCTTAGTTGATGTGTTCTGTTTGTTCCAGGTAACAGTGTCCCCACCCTCACCGTCCTGCCCCCCTCTAGTGAAGAGCTGTCCAGTACAACAACAGCCACACTGACGTGTCTGGCCAACAAGGGCTTCCCCTCAGACTGGACCATAAGCTGGAAAGTGGACGGGACCAGCAAGAAGCAGGAGGCCAGTCCCAGGGTCCAGGAGAAGGATGGCCTGTATAGCTGGAGCAGCACCCTGACTCTCACTGCCCAGGAGTGGACCAATGCAGGAGAGGTGACCTGTGAAGCTCAGCAGAAATCCCAGACTCCAGTCACCAAGACCCTGAGGAGGGCTGACTGTTCTGGGTAGGACCCCTCAGTCACACACCCCTGTGGAGAGAGGATGCTGGTTCCTCTTCTTTGACTTGCTTTGTTCTAAAATCAGTCATTCTTCAATCTAGTGATCACTCTGGTGTAGACTAACAGGGGGCTTGGCTTGAGTTCATGTGTCAATCCATTCTGTAGATTGAGATTTTGTTAGTTTTTAGATTTGATGTGATCTGTTTTTTATTCACTATCATGTTTGCTTTGATGCTTTGATTGTGTGATAATGGATTAAAATAAAGATTTCTTTTTGGAATGCATATTTTTGTTGTTTTTATTAATAAACTGGATCATAGATACTGTATATTTGCAATATTCTGGAAAGAGATGTATTCAGTAAGGCTGATTAATGGTGTCTTTAACAACTGTCAAGTCTAAAACTCACTCTAACATTATAATTGACCAGTATTTCATACTATCACAATATACTGTGATATAATAGAAGAGCTGCTGCCATGGTAGTAGTTGACTGTCTTTATTCATCAGGATACTGAGTCTGTGTCAGACGTGTTTGACTTGACAGACTTTACAGTAACCAAAATGTCCACCTCTTGGGGTCCCGAGGACCGAGTTTGGGAAACGCTGCTATATAGTGTAGTGACAGTCTTCTCTACCTCCAAACACCCCTGGGGACAGAGTGAACATCTGTTGACAGTGCTGCTCTATTCTGGGACAAGCAGAACCACTCAGCCCTGTCTATGTAAATCTCCGTTTCACTCCCACAGATACCAGTCTAGTAGTTGAACAGTTTCACTGCCTGAAATACCCTGGACTGGGCCAGATGTGAGGGAGTGGACTGGTTTTAACCTCTATAGTGGATTCAGGGAGGGACACATAACAGATATGCCACCATGTAATTAATGACAGATAAAATGGATATTATACTTTACGTAGATAGTGTATGTAGTGTACATGGGTCTCATGTTTGAACCTAGCATCATGTCTCATTCACAGATCTAACAGTCAGTAACCTGCTCATGAAAACAGTTAATATAATGCTAGAAGATCACAATTTAAATCACACATTTGGTTGAGGTCCATTTTGGAATTTGTTTTGGAGGGCTGAAGTGATTGTTGAGGTCAGAACACCTTTTGTTTTACATCTGTCGATCTTGCTTTACATATTGGAAGGTAATGTGTTTCAAAACTTCAAAGAAATGTTATATACACTTAAAGGCCATGACAAATATAACAGGTTATAACCATTATGATGATGGTCATGTGAACTGAATGATTGCTTTCTAACCATATTGTCACATGTCACAGTTGACCTCATCTAGTGTTCCATGTCACTGTCTCTTCCCCCTCAGCACCTGCAATAGGTCACATCTGTAGCAGTACAGTCACTGTGCAGTCTGACTGAGGGAGGTTTTTGTACGTCTCTGTATCACTGTGTGAACACATATTTACTATTGGGATAGTGGAAACTCTGACAGTAGTAATATCCTGCATCTTCAGCCTGGACTCCACTGATGGTCAGAGTGAAATCACTCCCAGATCCACTGCCACTGAATCTAGATGGAGTCCCAGACTGAAGGGTGCTTATATAGTAAATGAGGAGTTTAGGAGCTCCTCCAGGTTTCTGCTGGTACCAAGCTAGACACTGTTCACCTGAACCACCACAATTCCCATAAGGATCACTGCTAGTTTTACACCCCAGAGAGACTGTCTGTCCTGGGAGAACAGCATTCACCGCAGGAGTCTGAGTCAAAGTGTACTGCCCTCTGGATTCTGAAAAAAAATACTTCAACCAATTAGCAAGTACCTCCTTTAATCCTTTAACACGTCTTATTGTGTTAATTCTATCATCATTTCAGTGTACCAAAATAGTTTAACATAAAACCAAGCAAATACAATTCTCACCTTGAAAGCAAGTGTCCAGATGAAGATGGTGATAAAAGTCATGGTTGTTGTTGGTTCTGTTGTCATGAAGGACAGATCTCAGTCATGAAGTGTTCAACTCACAGGGATATAAACACTCCCAGAGCACTGAAGCATGCACCGCCAATGCAAAGTATCCTCTCTATGCAAATGGTCTTCCGAGGAACAACCAACACCATCAATGCTGAGAAAAGGATTTGATGCAAGGGCTCTCTCACCATGTTATCTAAAAATAACGTATGAGTAAGCAAAAAGTAGATGCCTGTGCTTCCAGAATTCTAGTGGCTACTTACTGTGGGGCTCCACTCCAGACAATCTGTTGAGGTTAAAAATAGGATTTGGTCTCATGCTCCCCCCAGTGGTTAAAGCTGGTAACAACAGAAACCTCAGCGTTTCGGTGAACCTAGATAGACAGTAACAGAGATGATACAGTATTGACACTTAAGTACCCAAACAGTCAGGCAATCAAACTCCATTCAAATGATTTTTATCTAAATTAGTTCACTTGAAAATAGCCCTAAACACACAGTGAGTTTGCTAAAACACAAATGTACATAAAATACACAAATATGTACATAATAGCAAGCCTTTTGTTTGGCAAATCATAATGCAAAATCAAGTGTTCAGAATGTCATGTGGTTTTTACCAATTCTCGTTAGAGGATTCACTCAAGCAAATCCCTTTAAAAGGTTTCGTTAAGTTCATTGAATAGGTCCCTTTATCACAACACATTTACATTTAAGTCATTTAGCAGACGCTCTTATCCAGAGCGACTTACAAATTGGTGCATTCAACTTAGGATAGCCAGTGGGACAACCACATCTTGATCACAGTAAGTACACTTCTTCAAACAAGCAGCTGTGAGAACTTTTCAGAACTTTTGTAAAACATCACAGTATGGTTGAAATATATATGGCAAATAGAAATCCTATATGGATGGTGTTAAGAGATAGATGGGAGGTATTGAATAGAGTTGAAGGATGGGACTAATAACAAATAACAACAAATAATAACAAAGATAGCTAATAATGTAAGCATACTGTGTCCATAATAAGTATATAGGTTGTATGTTGGGAGCTTTTGGGAAAGAGCACAGTTAGAAAGATATGGCATTTAGAAGCAAACCGGATGGACATCATGAAAATGATCGGAGAGGTTGAGAGTAGAAGAAGTTCAGGAGCAAAAAAAAATAAATATATATATATATATATATATAGATATAGAATTATTGTAAAATTAACTCTGTCCATAAGGTGTAGATAGTAAGTATAGACCGGAAGTAGAGGCCTGGGCGTTGTTGTTCACTAATTTACTACAAGTAGGGAAAGGATGGTGGGGTTGAAAAGTAATAAAGGGGAATATATATATAAAAAATAAAAAAAACATGGGGGATTGGAAGTGATGCAGACAATTACATTGATAGAAGATACAATCTATCTGCAATATTAAGCTGATCCATCCCCCCGAAAAAAATTAAAATAATAAAAAAAAATTTTTAAAAATTAATTTAAAAAATTTAATAAACAAGCAGCTGTGAGCAAAGTCAGTGCAATCAGGGACAACTACATCTCGATCACAATAAGTACATTTCTTTAAACAAGTCAGTGCTAGCAGGTGAAATAAGTCAGGTGTTAGTTTAGACAAAAGACAGTGGTAGTAAAGGGGGGGGTAGAAGGATTACTATTATACTATTCCAGGTATTCCTTAAAGAGGTAGGGTTTCAAGTGTCTCCGGAAGGTGGTCAGTGACTCCGCTGTCCTGGCGTCGTGGGGGAGCTTGTTCCACCATTGGGGTGCCAGAGCAGCAAATAGCTTTGACTGGGCTGAGCGGGAACTGTGCTTCCGTCGAGGTAGGGGGGCTAGCAGGCCAGAGGTGGATGAACGTAGTGCCCTCGTTTGGGTGTAGGGTCTGATCAAAGCCTGAAGGTAAGGAGGTGCCGTTCTCCTGACAGCTCCGTAGGCAAGCACCATGGTCTTGTAGTAGATGCAAGCTTCAACTGGAAGCCAGTGGAGTGTGCGGAGGAGCGGGGTGACGTGAGAGAACTTGGGAAGGTTGAACACCAGACGGGTTGCAGCGTTCTGGATAAGTTTCAGGGGTTTCACATGTGCACTTAGTGAAATACATGACAAAAAAAAACATTCAGATAGTCCATTACACGTAGATTTAAGCACCTATACAAAGGTTAAATACATGTGTCTGATTTCCAACAGAATGAATGGGATGGATGTTGAGTCTCTTCAGCAATATCCAACAAAGCAACAGCGCCTCTTTGATAGAATACAGAACCTCTCTGAAAACAACACAGGAGATAGGAGAGACACAGGTCATTGTAGCTGTTTATACACCTTTTCCAGAGGTCATTGTAGCTTTCCTGTGGCGCTACAAAACTGTCTTCAGATGATCCCAAATCCTTCCTCATTGTCAGATTGGAATAATACTCAGGTTCAGTTGCGTCGCCCTTGTCTGGCACTGCTCTGCTGTTTTCATGAAGCCCTGGTCAGCCATCATTTGGGAGATCTCTGCATAAATGTGTTCCAGTTCAGTGTTTCCCCTTAGGTCCTCTTGGATTCTGTCACTGCCCCATATGTCGAGGAGGGCTTCAGTCTCCTCAATGCTCCAGGGGTGATCTAGTTCCCATGGTGATGGATAGCTGCCTGATTCTGGAGAGCCAAAAAACAACAACACATAAACAAAGGCCCAACGTTGATAGTATAACGTAAAAACAGCATTTACTGTACAGAGATTAGGAGATTGTTTCAGTTACCTGTTCCGTGGACTTGGCTACCTGGGACCTCTCCCATGTCTGTGGCGCCATTCGATTCCTCAGCCAGAGAGTCACAGGATAGATGCTTGTTCCTGAATATTTGCACAAACTGATCGTAGAATTTGCACTCCACATTTTCTCCTCCACTCCTGGGAAAATAGAACATGCTTATTCTTCATATCTGGTTAATTTATGAGCTTTGCTGTGCTAACATGTGCATGGCAAACCTCTGACCATGAATACAAAACTGTTCCATCAGTATGGCGTCTTCATAATCAATTTGCAATTATAAATAGTGGTTATCAACTTCATATCCATATCTTATCCCCCATGGCTTACTGTTTGCTCTCGCAGAACTGGCGGAAGTTGGCCTTTAGCCGCTTCACTCTAGACTGGCACTGTTCGGCTGTCCTCAGGTAGCCCTGGTTGGCCATGGCCTGAGAGATCTCGGTGAAAATGTGTCTGTTTTTGGTGCAGCCCTTTAGATCCTCCTGGACCTCATCACTCCCCCAGAAACTGAGGAGGACCTGGGTCTCACTGTCGCTCCAGGGGAACTTGGAGCCGTCAGTTGGAGGACGGCTAGCTGAAGACAAAGACACCCAATGAACACATTATTTACAGTGGAAAGGGGTTTAGGTCAGTTGAAATAAGACAACTCATAGAACGTTTCAAGGTATGGTATGGCTTTGCTTTACCTTTCCTTTGGTCAACCTCAAGTGTAGACTCGCAGACAGCAGCTTCCTCATTGTCTAACGAATCTTCGGCCAGACTGTCGAAGTTGAGCTCCCTCGATAAAATCTCCTCCATCTGATCGTAGAACTTACACTCCCTTCTGGGGAAACAAAAGATTAGACATATGGTTCAGAGGGAATTGGATCATCATATCCTCTGACCATATGTACTATGTAACAATACCAGTGATAAAAACAAGACCGCAATTACATGGTTTATTAATGAGATGAAATTGAGTAAATCATTGATTTCCGATGTTGTAGTGTAATTTATAAAGTGAATAACTAGACATAAAATAGTAGTTATAAATCCTTTGCACTCACTTGTCATGGTGGAAGCTGGCCTTGAGTCGTTTGATGCGTGTGTGGCACTGCTCAGCCGTCCTTATGAACCCCTGGGCCATCATCCTCCGTGAGATGTACTCAAACACGTGTCTGTTCTTCAAGCAGCCGCGTAGGGAGAGCTGCACGTGGTCCTCGCCCCAGACCCCCAGCAGAGCCTGGGTCTCCCAATCGGACCAGGGCATCTTTCTGCTGGACTCTGTCACAGCGTAACTGGCTGAGCCCTGGCCTTAAAAGATATATCTGTTTTTGGGAGGCTTTAGGTGGCTACTAAGTACATTTTTAGAAGATTGATTATGACTAGGGTCCTGATTTGACCTGACCAGGACAAACAACTGTTGGCACTGACACAGGAAAAACACAGGGCTCTAATTACATTAGACTTAGAGGGTAAGGATGATGAGGAGGCACCATACATGTTTCCTGATCTGCTTCCTCAGTGGGATCTGGATTGAAGTCATCACACAAATCAACAATCTCTGCATCGGGGGAGAGAGTGTCGTTGCCTAGCACCGGCTCCAGGAACCTGAAGTATCTGAAAAGTAAGGGCTCCCCTCCGACTCTGTAGGTACGATCAGAGGTAGAGGGAGGTGGAGAACAGTGGGAGATGAAGGGTTAATTTGCAACAGGTTCCAATTTAGACACCAAGACTCACCTTACCCACAAATTATCTGTGCTTTCCACTTACTTCCTGCTGTGGAGACACCGTCGGTAGGTTTTCCTCAGCCGCTTAACCCTCGAGTGGCACTGCTCAGCCGTTTTGAAGTGCCCCATGGTGGCCAGCTTCTCCGCTATGTCGGCGAAAATGTGCCCGTTGCGGACGCAACCTCGGAGGCTTGTCTGGACCTCCTCGTTCCCCCACAGCTCAATGAGGGCCAGCGTCTCTGGCTCCGACCACGGGGTGTATCTCATCTCATCAGCACCTGCTCCGGGAGACATTACATTGGAAACCTCCAGATCGTAGGTACCGCCCTGCTGATTGGATTGACTGAGTCTACAGTGTAAACATATAACCGTCTGTAAGATCACTGTACCTGTGTACTGGTCTACTGATTGATCGTCTCTTTCATCGTACTCATCAATGGAGACCGCTTCATGCCCAAGTATTCGCTCCAACTGATTGTAGAACTTGTATTCCACTCCCTTTCTTCCACATCTGAGAATAGCAGACAGAAAAGGAAGCCATTTTGAAATGAAAAAAATGTGGGTCGAAAATGTTTTGGGATGCAGTATTCTGGCTATGGGTTAGATTAGAGTACGCTTATGTTTCTGTAAATTAGTATCAAACATCAGAAAGTGTCAAATTTAAACCTGTTGGGTACAAACATACTTTTTCCTGTCGTAGCACTGACGGAAGTTGTTCCTCATGGACTTGACTTTCCAACGACACTGCTCTGGGGTCTTGGAGTACCCTTGGTCATGCATCTTTTCTGATATGTCCATGTAGACGGGGCCGTTGTGGACAAAGTCTCTCAGCACCCTCTGAACCTCATCCTCCCCCCAGATGTCAATAAGGGCTAGGGTCTCAGGATCCGACCATGAGCCTGGTGTGGTCCTCTCAGAAGTGATGTTGTTGTCTGCTTCTGTAGACTCTAAATACAAAACAGCCCAATAACATAAAAGTTTCCCCGTTTAGACTTGGAAAAGGTACTTGTGTTGAGGAGACGGCACCTACAGTAGAACCAGTAACTAAATATGATATACCCATGCAGGGTGTCATTAGAAGGTTTGCATAGTTTGAAATGAGCTGAACTTTTACCTTGAAGTGAGTCACTGTTTGATTCCTCTGATATGTCATTGGTCAAGTCTGTCACCACTGTGCTGGTGGAGGGAGGCTGCCTTTCAAGTATTAGTTCCAAAATATCGTAGAACTTAAAATCAACCTGCTCAGACCCAGATGAACTAGGAACAACACAGGAAGAGAGAGATTGCAAAATTAGAATCTATCTGTAATCCAATCTACATTAGCAAAATGACAAATGTATCAATAATAGAAGCTGAAAGGCAATGGTTACCTGATGGTTTCCTGACACTGCCGATAGCTGGCTTTCAAGCGCTTTATCCTGGTGTGGCACTGCTCTGCAGTTCTGTAAAAGCCACGGAAGTTGAGCTTTTCCGAAATCTCTGAGTATATGTGACCGTTGTGCGGGCAGCGCTTCAGGTTCTGCTGCACAGTGTCATCTCCCCAGAGCTCCAGGAGGATCACCGTCTCGCCGTCCGCCCAGGGGACCTTCTTCCTGTCTTCTGGCACGCCCACAGCAGCCTCTGGATGGATCAGAGTCAAAGGGAAAGAGTGTGTGAGAAAGATTGTCCAAATCCCAAACCATCCACTCACCCTTATCCCTAAACCCTTGTTGACTCCTCCTCACAGATATCAAAGAATGAGTCAGATATGCTAGGTCGAGTTTCTTCCCCATCCTTCCATACCCATACAGGAGTGCTCAAGTTCATCCTATTATATTTTACTAGTGAAAGAGGTACTGGTTAACCAGTAGAGAGAATGTGACCATACCTCTCTCCTGGAAAGAGTAAACAGAGCACTCGTTGTCTGCTGACCATCCTTCTCTAGACTCCATGTCAAGACAGTTTTCTGACACCTCCACGTATGAGGGAAGCTCATTCCCCAGTATTCTCTCCAGTAGGTCATAGAACTTGCATTCTACTTGCTCTCTTCCTTTCATGCTGCGTTTGGGGAAAGAAAACAAAGCACTTTTCTGGCTCAAATAGACAAAATGTAAGCCATGACAGGATATCAAAGAAGAATATAAAGGCCCGAGCATAGATCCCTGTGGAACTCCCAATGCACAAAGCAAATGATTGTTAAACTATAATTGACATACTTGTTCTCGTAGCACTGTCGGAAACTCCGTTTCAGTCTTTTCACCCTCGTCTGGCACTGCTCTGCAGTCCGGATAAAGCCCTGGGCAGACATCTTTTGGGATATCACAGCAAAAAGGTGACCATTTCTATGCATACCCCTCAATTCCCTCTGCATTTTGTCCTCTCCCCATATGTTGATTAGGGTGAGGGTCTCCAAGTCTGTCCAGGGAACACTTCTGGTTCCTTCCGTGGAAATAGAGACAAACACAAGAGCAGTGATCACTGACTATTAATCATTTACATTTAACATTTTAGTCATTTAGCAGACGCTCTTATCCAGAGCGACTTACAGTTAGTGAGTGCATACGTTTTCATACTGGCCCCCCGTGGGAAACGAACCCACAACCCTGGCGTTGCAAGCGCCATGCTCTACCAACTGAGCTACACAGGGCCATTTGATTGATTTTGTTGAATCACAATGCACATTCCAAATGTAAAATCAGCTGTATTAACATTCTAGCAGTTTGACCTCTTTGTAAGATGTTGGGCAACATGCTGCATGCAAACACACATTAGTCCCTTTCCCAAGAGCCAATATTATGCGATTTACCAAGACAGGCACAATAGGATCATACCAATCTCTTCTAGACCAGAGTGGCCAGGGAACTCCCAATCTTCAGTGTCTTCTAGCTGGTCATCTGTCACCTCTTCAACATCATAGGTGACCTCAGGAAATGTTGAGGAGGACACATTCCCAAGTATTCGCTCTAGCTGGTCATAAAATTTGCATTCCACTCTGTATATAGGGAATGGTTTCAGTGTGAGAATACAGACAAGCACATTCCAGGGATATTTTCCCCATGTCCATAACGTGCCAGAGATAAAAAATAATAATTATTTATTAAAATATATATATATATATATATATATATATATATATATATATATATATATATATATATATATATATATATATATATATATATATATATATATACACACACACACACACACAGTGGGGAGAATAAGTATTTGATACACTGCCGATTTTGCAGGTTTTCCTACTTACAAAGCATGTAGAGGTCTGTAATTTTTATCATATGTACACTTCAACTGTGCGAGACGGAATCTAAAACAAAAATCCAGAAAATCACATTGTATGATTTTTAAGTAATGAATTTGCATTTTATTGCATGACATAAGTATTTGATACACCAGAAAAGCAGAACTTAATATTTGGTACAGAAACCTTTGTTTGCAATTACAGAGATCATACGTTTCCTGTAGGTCTTGACCAGGTTTGCACACACTGCAGCAGGGATTTTGGCCCACTCCTCCATACAGACCTTCTCCAGATCCTTCAGGTTTCGGGGCTGTCGCTGGGCAATACGGACTTTCAGCTCCCTCCAAATATTTTCTATTGGGTTCAGGTCTGGAGACTGGCTAGGCCACTCCAGGACCTTGAGATGCTTCTTACGGAGCCACTCCTTAGTTACCCTGGCTGTGTGTTTCGGGTCGTTGTCATGCTGGAAGACCCAGCCACGACCCATCTTCAATGCTCTTACTGAGGGAAGGAGGTTGTTGGCCAAGATCTCGCGATACATGGCCCCATCCATCCTCCCCTCAATACGGTGCAGTCGTCCTGTCCCCTTTGCAGAAAAGCATCCACAAAGAATGATGTTTCCACCTCCATGCTTCACGGTTGGGATGGTGTTCTTGGGGTTGTACTCATTCTTCTTCTTCCTCCAAACACGACGAGTGGAGTTTAGACCAAAAAGCTATATTTTTGTCTCATCAGACCACATGACCTTCTCCCATTCCTCCTCTGGATCATCCAGATGGTCATTGGCAAACTTCAGACGGGACATGCGCTGGCTTGAGCAGGGGGACCTTGCGTGCGCTGCAGGATTTTAATCCATGACGGCGTAGTGTGTTACTAATGGTTTTCTTTGAGACTGTGGTCCCAGCTCTCTTCAGGTCATTGACCAGGTCCTGCCGTGTAGTTCTGGGCTGATCCCTCACCTTCCTCATGATCATTGATGCCCCACGAGGTGAGATCTTGCATGGAGCCCCAGACAGAGGGTGATTGACCGTCATCTTGAACTTCTTCCATTTTCTAATAATTGCGCCAACAGTTGTTGCCTTCTCACCAAGCTGCTTGCCTATTGTCCTGTAGCCCATCCCAGCATTGTGCAGGTCTACAAATGTATCCCTGATATCCTTACACAGCTCTCTGGTCTTGGCCATTGTGGAGAGGTTGGAGTCTGTTTGATTGAGTGTGTGGACAGGTGTCTTTTATACAGGTAACGAGTTCAAACAGGTGCAGTTAATACAGGTAATGAGTGGAGAACAGGAGGGCTTCTTAAAGAAAAACTAACAGGTCTGTGAGAGCCGGAATTCTTACTGGTTGGTAGGTGATCAAATACTTATGTCATGCAATAAAATGCAAATTAATTACTTAAAAATCATACAATATGATTTTCTGGATTTTTGTTTTAGATTCCGTCTCTCACAGTTTAAGTGTACATATGATAAAAATTACAGACCTCTACATGCTTTGTAAGTAGGAAAACCTGCAAAATCGGCAGTGTATCAAATACTTGTTCTCCCCACTGTGTGTGTGTATATATATATATAATTATTTTTTGTTGTCTTAGCACGTTCTTATGTAATGTACTCACTTCTGCTGGAGAGACTGACGAAAGCTGTTCTTCAGTCGTTTGATCCTGGTCTGACACTGCTCTACAGTTCTCATGTAGCCTCTCTCAGACATACTTTTGGAAATGAGAGTGAATACGTGCCGATTTTTGACACAGCCTTTCAGAACTCGCTGCACAGAGTCTTTTCCCCAAATTTCTATCAGGTTTAGAGTCTCATCATCAGACCAAGGGACTTTGGTGTCAGTCGTCATGGAATAGGCAGCACCTTGGGGTTCTTGACACAAAAGGGTAAGTAAAACTGTCATGTATTTTCTTTTACCATGTACTGTATTTTACATTTCATTCAGAATGAACAGAAATTCCACACCTGTGTATTCTCCCCATATCGAGATGAGAGGAGATTCACTAGAAGATTCGATATTCACTGGAGAATCCCTGTAAAGGAGGAACACAGAAATTCACATAAAGCAGATTTAAAACCCCCACAAAAGAAACGCAATGGCATCAAAGGCATGCTGGGAGACACACCAATATGAGCAACTTCAATATCAGTTCTTACTGAAACAGAGGTGAATCTGCTTGCCGTTTCCCGGGAACCTCCGAATTGTCACTCATTTTCCTCTTCCAGGGCAGTGTCTGCCCTCTCCTACTCTCATTGGCTGAAAATGGCGTTCCCTCCTCCATAATTTCATCCTTTTCGATTCGGTCCCTCTGTTCATTTCTCTTCTGTTTTGTTCTCTCAGATATCCTCCTCTTGCCAGTCTCCAGATTTGATTGGTCAATGGGAACTTCAATAATCTCTTCTTTATTTGGATGATCAGAGTGTTTTTGAGTGTGTTTGTCAGCAGTAGTCACCGGTTTTGTGACTGGAGGGAGGGACAGAGAAGAGAGGATGCAGTCGTCCATAGGTAAAGAGCGAGTGTCTGAGAGAAAGAGAATGAGAGGCTCAGTAAATAACTGCAACTTCTCACCCGGTTAGCTACCACAAACAGTCAAATAATGAATTAATAATTCTAACAATCAAAGCAAAGTGATACAGTAGCAAAGATCATGACTCATCAGTCATAATTATCCACTGACCCAACCTTACCTTTTACGTAAATGTGTCCAAGATTTCTGTGATGTTCAATTAAAGCCTTCATCTCCTCTGGGGGAGTCGCTGACTGCAAACACTCATCCAGAACTGAGGGGGCTCCATCAAGCCATGACACCATCTGAGAAAGAGCCCTTAGTCATCACAGGTGTGCATTAGCAGTGGTAGGTTAAAGTTTAATACAATACATGCTGTATTCTGAAGGCTAACTGAAGGCAATAGTCAAGGTGAATATGTGTTGTGAAATAAGATGTTCAGTTCAATGGTAGCACCTGTGCAAAGTCTGGTACAGGCAGCAGCTCCTCCAGTCTGGAGAGGAACTCCCACAGGAGAATCTCCAGTGCTGTGTCATACTTCTGGCCGTACTGTACTGGGAACACCTCCTGGGGGTTAGAAGACATAGGAAGAAAAAAAAAGTGAGAGAGAGAGAGAGAGAGAGAGAGAGAGAGAGAGAGAGAGAGAGAGAGATCATCTTACCAGGAAGAAGTGCTCTTTCACACCTGGGTCTTGTAGCAGGGTTTGGACCAGCTCCAAGAAATTGGCCCCGGAATCCTCTACTTGTGCATCTGTCCCCTGTAACATGCACACACACCACAGGAGATTCATTACCCAAACTCTGTGTGTATTTCTTCCTATATATTAAATGTATTTTATGCACAGGAGGACGTTGAGGGGAGAATGGCTCATAATAACAGCTGGAATTGAGTGAATGGAATCAAACACATGGAAACCATGTGTACCATTCAATTTATGCCATTGCAGACATTACTATGAGCCCGTTCTCCACAATTACAGTGCTACCAGCCACCTGTGGGTTAATGTGTATAGTAAATCACTCACACAGTGGTCCCTGGGTGTAGTAATGGAAGCTTTGATTCTGTCCAGGTGGGGCTGGATGGTCTCAGGGTCGACTTGGTGATCACCACGACACAACTCCAGAACCAGCTATGGTCACAAAAAAAGTATTTCAACACTATCATTGGCACTGTGCGCTACTGGTTTACTGCTTCAACTATCAACCACTTTTTCGACAGATTGGAGGGAACTAATACGGTGTTACCAATAGCTAAATGTACAAAAATAAATAAACAACATTTCAGTCACTAAATAAATCCATGTGCAGACACACGTCTCAACAGAGATGCTAACCCTGGCTCTCAGTCCCAGAATGAGTTGGGCCCTCTGCCGGTAAGTCAACAGCTCTGGAACCATCTCTGTCACCGAGGTGACAAACTCCTCCAGCATCCCGTAATGCATGACAAGTCCTTTCTGCACAACTTGCCACATAGCAGCTGACAGAAGTTGCAAGGGTGGGGCCAAAAGGCGCAAATAAGAAATTGATAGAAGGGGATCTGCGAGAGAGAGAGAGAAATAATTATGCTCACACATTAAAACACTACTAAGATCTACCAGCACATTGGGTATTTGCTCTTCCAAAGACATTACATCATAGGACTGACAGGGCAACAGTGTCAGGGTGCCCTCTACTGGCCCTCCAAGACAAAAACAATGCCACATTATTTATTTAGCCATCCCATGCTTATACTGTATTTGAGAATATTAATTAGTGGTGAGCCTTTGTGTTGGGGAACATATGGGTAACGTCATCTTAATTTTTTGCCTTTAAACAATTGCACATAGCCTAAACTAAATATGAGCCGCAGGATACACGCTCACGAGGATGGCACCAGCATGCAGATGCATAACAAACTCAACTCTATAATGCTGCGTTCAGGTCGGCACTAGTAAACTCGGAAAGTTCCACTATATACACATTGTATATAAAGCAATGATCGCAAGCAGATGTGTATAAGAAACGTAGGCCAAACACTGCCCAGGTGGTGAAAGAAAATCAGTATTTCGAAAAAGTCACGCACCTTTGTAATTTTCTCTACGGATTCTTTCCATTGCTTGTTTCCGATTTTCAAAAAATATCCGACAGTGTCGCAAATATATCTCAATAACAGGGTTATTTTGCTTGTGGTAGTAGTGTCAACGCAAACTAAAATGCTCTGATGCTATCTTGGTAAAATGTGGATGTATTTCTAATAAAAAACGTGCATCATTCTGCAGGAAGAAAAACATATCTTTGGGCGCATAAATCATTCGAAAATATAAGGAGACTGCTTCTCTCAGTTTGAACGTGTATGACCGCAAACAAAGATTCTGGTCTAATCCGCTTTAGTCCGGATCACATGAAGCCTGATTCCCCCATTTGTTGTGGAGAACCACAATAGCCCCGTTTTGCTAATGAAGGCCACTAGGTGGAGTCACCGCCACTTCCGGGTTGATTTTAAGGACTATGGATATAGACCAAAACCGCCATATAATTATCCATATGTGGCTAATCCCTTTTATTCAATACATTTTGTGTTTGTGTGTGAGTGTGAATTACACTCATGACATTCGAGGGCGGGGGTCTCCATTTAGACACTGTGATACTGTACTTACTGTCTTTGCATTGTCCTTTTCCCTAAGGTTCGTTTTTCAAAAGGAGGAAGGGTGGAGCCACAGCCACAGCAATATCCGGGAACGCTTGCGAAACAGACCAAACAGACCACGCCGGGGTTTGGGATTTGAGAAGTCAATCAGAGAAGTGAAAAATTATTCCTGAGTTGTTAATTTTCTCGAAATCTAAAGATACAACCTAGATTCAAGCAAATGTCTTAAGTAGTTGAAGATGTTATAACTCCAACCTCGTGAAAGTGACAAACTGACACGTTTTCATTTTCGTAAAAAACTACTTTATATCGAAGGAACGCCTTTGATTTGACTGGCCGCACATGCGCAGTTAGGCGCCAGACGACCGTTAGACCCGATAACGTATTTCTACGCATGCGCTTTACTAGCCAACGTCGTCATGACATTGCCTACAAGTGTGATCGGGGATTTCTATTGGAGAAGCAGTTTTAGATTGTCTTCATACTATACTGTCTTTGCTGTAAACCAGGGACAACAGTCGCGCAAATCATTGCGAGATGGCTCAGCAATTGTTATTAAAAATAATTTGCGATCATCAGGGAACATTGGACTATGCAGATCTGGCAGATATTGGTTGTGGGGCAGATATGATCTGCGCTCTTGATAAACTTGTTGAAAACGATGTATTTTCTATAGCGGAGTGCAATGGAAACAAACGCATTTTTGCGAAAACGAAAGTTAGACGCTGCAAAGCTCAGCAATGTGATGGCTGCAATGATTTACACCTGTGTAAATTTTATTTGTTTGGGGACTGCAAGAATAGTAGGGGGAGGTAAGCATAAAATATGTTGTATATATTTTACATTTTAGTAGACGCTCTTATCCAGAGCGACTTACAGTTAGTGAATACATATTTTTTTTATACTGGCCCCCGTGGGAATCGAACCCACAACCCTGGCGTTGCAAACGCCATGCTCTATCAACTGAGCTACATCCCTGCCGGCCATTCCCTCCCCTACCCTGGACGACGCTGGGCCAATTGTGCGCCGCCCATGAGTCTCCCGGTCGCGGCCGGCGGCGAAAGAGCCTGGATTCGAACCAGGATCTCTAGTGGCACAGTTAACACTGCGATGCAGTGCCTTAGACCACTGCGCCACTCATGATGTACTCCCGAGTGGCGCAGTGGTCTAAGGCTGTGCCACTAGAGATCCTGGTTCGAATCCAGGCCGTGACCGGGAGACCCATGGGGCGGCGCACAATTGGCCCAGCGTCGTCCAGGGTAGGGGAGGGAATGGCCGGCAGGGATGTAGCTCAGTTGGTAGAGCATGGCGTTTGCAACGCCAGGGTTGTGGGTTCGATTCCCATGGCGGTATGAAAAATATAAAATATAATATAAAATAAAAAAAGTATGTATGCACTCACTAACTGTAAGTCGCTCTGGATAAGAGCGTCTGCTAAATGACTAAAATGTAAATGTAAAAAAAATGTAGGCTAAACAGGCTGCGTTTAGACAGGCAGCCCAATTCTGAACTTATTTACATTTTAGTCATTTAGCAGACACTCTTATCCAGAGCGACTTACAGTTAGTGCATACATTTTTTTTTAAATACTGGTCCCCCGTGGAAACGAACCCACAACCCTGGCGTTGCAAACGCCATGCGCTACCAACTGAGCTACACGGGACTACAATAATTGGTATTTTGGCCAATCACATCAGATCTTTCACGTCAGATCTTATTTAGAGCTGATGTGATTTGTCAGAGGACCAATTAGTGAAAAAAGACCTGAATTGGGCTGCCTGTCTAAACGCAGCCATAGGACCAGAGAAGTCTTAAAGTAGGAACGTTTGTTTTGCATGGGCCGGTGTAAACTCCGCTCATCCGGGGCACCAAGCCATGCAAAACGAACTCGCCCAATGTTAGACTGTGTGCCTACACATTAAATGTATCATTGCAACTGTTTATTATTATTACATCTAAACGAATTTTTCAACACTGATGCAGTTTCAAGTTTTGGGCTGAAATAGCCCAAAACTTGAAACTGCATCAGTGTTGAAAAATTCTATGGGGTTTAGATGTTGAATTAATTCAGCAAACTGAATTGTGCTTTGTATGTTTATTGACCTGTTTATTGTTACTTTGACTGCAGACGGACATGCCGCTTTGGCCATGACCTGCATTCCGAACATAACTCCATAGTTTTGAGAGAGCATAAACTTGAGACGCTGAGTAGACAGGAACTCCGGCAGCTATTATTACAAAATGACAACTCCCTCCTTCCACCGGTAAGAGCCAAACGTTTTCCTCTTCCTGCTGATGTGGATCAGTAGAATGTGTGTGTCTGTGTGTGTGCAGGGTTGGCTCTAGGCATAAGCAAGGGGGGGGCGGGGGAATCTATCGGGTCTCAACTTATTGTTGAGAGTTAGAATAGTGTAATACGCAAGTTCGACATTTGTTTGTGTATCAGCAATTTTTCTCTTATTAGGTCAGTCACTGACAGTCACTCAATTAGTAATGTCAGCTAACCATTTTAGATTGGTAAATTAGTCTATCCAGCTATGATAGCTGGATAGACTAATTTACCAATCTAAAATGGTTAGCTGACATTACTAATTGAGTGACTGTCAGTGACTGACCTAAATAGCTGAGCTATCTAAACTTGTAGTAATCATGGCCAAATACCGAACAGATCTCACTTAGAACCCCCAAAAGGATAGAGCCTGCCCTGTGTGTGTGTGTGTGTGTGTGTGACGGATGAAGAGGTGTTCTCTGCACATTTGAAATCCATTTGAATTCAATCACTTTTTGACAGCATCCCTTTTTATGTAAATAAAACTTTCCATATGTTTGCCCATGGAAGAAGTGGTCAGAAAGTGATCTTTTGGACTTGAAAAGTAGGCTACCTGTGCATGTTTGTCCACTCCAAAATAATTCCGGCATTCAAACTTCATGTATACTGGTGCCATTTGATGAATGGAAATAGACATCTGTTACAAAACACCAAAAAGTGTTCCTAAGGACATTCAGGGATTGCCATTGATTAGACCTACACTAATTGTGTCTTGCTGACAAATGTACATTTTTTATAGCCTGAAAAGTCGGGACACCTGAAATGGGGCTCAAACTGTCCCGGGAAAAACGGGATGGTCACCCTAACACACACGGTCAACTTTACTAGACTAGGCTACAATGTGTATTACCATGAACTTCAAATAGGCCTACCGGTAGCCAGTGATGTAGTGGTAAAAAAAAGGTGGGTAAACTCTGATTGCCGGTCACGGTGAAAAAAGTAATGCTCACTATACTTTCAATGCATTTTTCTGAAAAAGGTGGGTAAACAGCGTTTACTTTGCGTTTACCCTCCACTAGGCCTACACAACTGCCGGTAGCCTACCCTGTCAGCCGAGGCAATTTTACACACATGAACACACGCAGAACAGGTAGCCTGCATTCAATATAATAGGCCTATGAGTTTAATCAAAACATGTTTACACCCTAGTTCATGAGTTGACCATAATTCATGAGTTGAATGCTTGGAGTCTTCACAGATCGTGTGACATAAAACATGACCTTTCTTTCCTTACATTAATGACATTTATGACAGTGTTATTTGTCATTATTAAGCACTTAACAATTTAATTACAACATTGAACAAACCCTGTACGAATCATGGATCTTGGAGATCTTGGAAAATGCACTGTAAGTGTAACTATGCCTATATAACATTTCATTATGTTTCGCAGTGAAAACAGATGTCATGGGCACACAAATCCAAAATAATGTAGGCCTATGCCATTGCAAAATCGAATGCTTCTAACCAATAGAGTCAACTATAGGCCTACAGTCATTAAAGTATACGTGTTGGATGGATTGGATGTGCATTGGTGTCTAGCTGTAAATTAAAAAAACAAGAAAATTGTGCCATCTGGTTTGCTTAATATAAGCAATTTGAAATGATTTATACTTGTACTTTTACTTTTGATACTTAAGTATATTTATGCAATTAAATTTACTTTTGATACTTAAGTATATTTTAAACCAAATACTTTTAGACTTTTACTCAAGTAGTATTTTACTGGGTCACTTTTACTTGAGTCATTTTCTGTTAAGGTATCTTTACTTTTACTCAAGTATGACAATTGGGTACTTTTTCCACCACTGCAGACTGGTGGTACGAGGGTCAGCTGTTTGTTCACCCGCACCATAGTATGATATGTTATGTTTGGTATGGTTACTTAAGAGAGAAGGTTACTTAAGGCAAAAAACGAAAGGAGGGTGGTTGGTCGGGGTGGATGAGTGGGTATATAAAGGTTGTGTTCGAATCTCATCAGGGAAAACTTAAGCATTTGAGCTAAATAGAAACTTTGCAACTACTTACTACTTTTATAGCAACTTTGCAACTATTTAGCATGTTAGATAACCCTTCCTCTAAGCTTAACCCTTTAACCTAACTCCTAACCTTAACCCCTAGCCTAGCTAACGTTAGCCAGCAAGCCACAACATATTGGAATTTGTAACATAAGGTACCATACCTATTACAAATTCGTAACATATTGTGCATTCGGAAAGTATTCAGACCCGTTGGCTTTTTCCACATTTTGTTACGTTACAGCCTTATTCTAAAATGGATTAAATAATCTAAACACAATACCCCATAATGACAAAGCAAAAACAAAAATACCTCATTTACATAAGTATTTAGACCCTTTACTATGAGACTCGAAAATGAGCTCAGGTGCATCCCGTTTCTATTGATCATCCTTGAGATGTTTCTACAACTTGATTGGAGTCCACCTGTGGTAAATTCAATTGATTGGACATGATTTGGAAAGGCACACACCTGTCTATATAAGGTCCAACAGTTGACAGTGCATGTCAGAGCAAAAACCAAGCCATGAGGTCGAAGGAATTGTCCGTAGAGCTCCGAGACAGGATTGTGTCGAGGCACAGATCTGGGAAAGGGTACCAAAACATTTCTGCAGCATTGAAGGTCACCAAGAACACAATGGCCTCCATCATTCTTAAATGGAAGAAGTTTGGAACCACCAAGACTCTTCCTAGAGCTGGCCACCTGGCCAAACTGAGCAGTCGGAGGAGAAGGGCCTTGGTCAGGGAGGGGACCAAGAACCCAATGGTCACTCTGACAGAGCTCCAGAGTTCCTCTGTGGAGATGGGAGAAACTTTCAGAAAGCCAACCATCTCTGCAGCACTCAACCAATCAGGTCTTTATGGTAGAGTGGCCAGAGGGAAGCCACTCCTCAGTAAAAGGCACATGACAGCCCGCATGGAGTTTGCCAAAAGGCAACTAAAAGACTCTGACCATGAGAAACAAGATTCTCTGGTCTGATGAAACCAAGATTGAACTATTTGGCCTGAATGCCAAGCGTCGCATCTGGAGGAAACCTGGCACCATCCCTACGGTGAAGCATGGTGGTGGCAGTATCATGCTGTGGGGATGTTTTTCAGCGGCAGGGACTGGGAGACTAGTCAGGATCGAGGGAAAGATGAACAGGGCAAAGTACAGAGAGATCCTTAATGAAAACCTGCTCAAGAGCGCTCAGGACCTCAGACTGGGGCAACGTTTTAACTTCCAACAGGACAACGACCCTAAGCACAGAGCCAAGACAACGCATGAGTGGCTTTGGGACAAGTCTCTGAATGGCCTTGCGTGGCCCAGCCAGAGCCCGGACTTTAACCCGATCTAACATCTCTGGAGAGACCTGAGAATAGCTGTGCAGCGACGCTCCCCATCCAACCTGACAGAGCTTGAGAGGATCTGCAGAGAATGTCACGATCGAGGTAAGGAGTAGACCAAGGCGCAGCGTGATGAACAAACATACTTTAATTAGTTAAAGTTTAAACATGATACAAAACAAGAAACGACTCGTGAAGTCCATGGTATCAATGACCGAACAAGAAACCACAAATAATGAATGCCTAACGGCTACCTAAGTATGACTCCCAATCAGAGACAACGAGCTACAGCCGTCTCTGATTGGGAGCCACCCTGGCCAACATAGATATACAACAACTAGAACATAAACAAATGAAAACTCACACCCTGGCTCAACATACTAGAGTCCCCAGAGCCAGGGCGTGACAGTACCCCCCTAAAGCGCGCGGACTCCGACCGCGCCAACCAAACTACAACAGGGAGGGACCGGGTGGGCACTCCGCCTCGGCGGCGGATCCGGCTCGGACATGACCCCCACTCCTTCTCTAACCCCCCAAAGTACCCCTGGTCCGGTCTGGCCCTGCTGACCAGAGCTGAACTAAACACTGGTGGAGCGGATTGCTCTAGCTCCGGCGTGACGCAGCACCTGACCGGTGCCGGACCCGCCACCAGTGGAACAGGCACGGGCCGTGCCGGACTGGCGACGCACACCACTGGCTTGGTGTGGGGAGCAGGAGCGGCCGAGCCGGGCTGGCGAAACGCACCACTGACTTGGTGCGGGGAGCAGGAGCGGGCCGGACCGGGCTGACGGGCGCACCACTGACTTGGTGCGGGGAGCAGGAACGGGCCGTGCCGGGCTGACGACGCGCACCACTGACTTGGTGCGGGGGAGCAGGAACACGGCCAGACAGGGCTGACGAAACGCACCACTGACTTGGTGCGGGGAGCAGGAATGGGCCGGACTGGGCTGGCGACGCGCACCACAGACTTGGTGCGGAGAGCAGGAACGGGCCGGACAGGGCTGACGAAGCGCACCACTGACTTGGTGCGGGGAGCAGGAACGGGCCGAGCCGGGCTGACGACGCGCACCACTGACTTGGTGCGGGGAGCAGGAGCGGGCCGGACCGGGCTGACGGGCGCACAACTGACTTGGTGCGGGGAGCAGGAACGGGCCGTGCCGGGCTGACGCAGCGCACCACTGACTTGGTGCGGGGAGCAGGAACGGGCCGTGCCGGGCTGACGAAGCGCACCACTGACTTGGTGCGGGGAGCAGGAGCGGGCCGGACCGGGCTGACGAAGCGCACCACTGACTTGGTGCGGGGAGCAGGAACGGGCCGTGCCGGGCTGACGAAGCGCACCACTGACTTGGTGCGAGTGGCAGGAACAGGCCGGACCGTACTGGGAACACACACCACTGGCCCTACGTGGGGATCAGGAACAGGCCGGCCCGGACTGGCAACACACGCCAGTACCTCTCGCCGTGCCTCTACATCCTCCTTCCCCCTGGTGACCAGTGACTCCCGTAACCTGGCGGCCTCCTGCTGCCCCGTCGTCCACGGCGTAAGCCCCCCCCTAAAAAATGTATGGGCTTCACTCCTACCCGTGGCCAAGGCCTCCATCCCTCTTGCCAGACTCGCACCCATCTCCTCCCAAGTCCATCCTCTCTCCTCGTCACGCTGCTTGATCCAGTCGAGGTGGTTTCTTCTGTCACGATCGTCTAAGGAGGAGGACCAAGGCGCAGCGTGATGAACAAACATACTTTAATTAGTTAAAGTTTAAACATGATACAAAACAAGAAACGACTCGTGAAGTCCACGGTATCAATGACCGAACACGGAACAAGAAACCACAAATAATGAATGCCTAACGGCTACCTAAGTATGACTCCCAATCAGAGACAACGAGCTACAGCCGTCTCTGATTGGGAGCCACCCTGGCCAACATAGATATACAACAACTAGAACATAAACAAATGAAAACTCACACCCTGGCTCAACATACTAGAGTCCCCAGAGCCAGGGCGTGACAGAGAAGAATGGGAGAAACTCCCCAAATACAGGTGTGCCAAGCTTGAAGCGTCATACCCAAGAAGACTCGAGGCTGTAATCGCTGCCAAATGTGCTTCAACAAAGTACTGCTTTTATTATATTATTACTGAGTAAAGAGTCTGAATACTTATGTAAATGTGATATTTCAGTTTAATTTTTTAAATAAATTTGCTAAAATGTCTAGAAACCTGGTTTTTGCTTTGTCATTATGGGGTATTGTGTGTAGATTGATGAGGGGGAAAAACAATTTAATCAATTTTAGAGTAAGGCTGTAAAGTAACAAAATGTGGAAAAACTCAAGGAATCTGAATGCACTGTATGTACGAATTGCAATTCGTAACATATCATACGAAATGGATGATGGACATCCAAAAATTACTACATACCATAACAAACGTAATATATCATACTATATAAATGGAGTGTCTCGGATTTGCGTACAGATTTAATATGAAATGCTCTGAGACCAGGTGGCTTACATGATGACCAAACTGGCTCCGCACATGCACATGTTGATTTTTGTCTATCCCCACCAGACATGTTCATGACACACAGGTTAAAATACAGGTTGAAACACATATGAAACATTCATGACATTTAGCTAGCAACAGCATGTTGTCCTGTTGGAAGTTAAAATTTTACCCCAGTCTGAGGTCCTGAGCGCTCTTGAGCAGGTTTTCATTAAGGATCTCCCTGTTCATCTTTCCCTCGATCCTGACTAGTCTCCCAGTCCCTGCCGCTGAAAAACATCCCCACAGCATGATACTGTCACCACCATGCTTCACCGTAGGGATGGTGAGGAGTGGCTTCCCTCTGGCCACTACCTGGGAGATAAACATGGGTTGTTATTTTACCTGAAATGCATATGGTCCTTTTTTTTGCTGGATCTTTGTAGAATTTTGATCTATTTTGAGTCACACAAAATCGTGTGTTCTCTACTCCGACAATTAATCCACAGATAAAAGGGGAAACTTAGTTTTCTTTGATTAATCTCTCCTCGTTCGTTCTTCTTTGGATTTTATATGGTGGTTGGCAACCAACTTGAAGGTGCATTATCGCCACGAATTGGACTGGAGTGTGGACCTCGTTCATCTTTCAATCACCCACATAAAAAACATTTAGTAGATGGGAGAGATGGGACTTGCAGGGCGTCAAGTATCTATAATAGAGCCAAGTTCTATTTTAGCACCTGGCTACGCAGAGGCCCACGAGCAGTTTGGATGAAATTATTGAATAACATGTATGTGAACATTTATTTTAAAATGCTCACGCACGCACGCAGCGCGGGTGGTCTGGTCAGCATGTTAGGTTTACGCATTAATGCCAGATAGCCTAAAATAATGAAAGAAAAAAACCCTCAATAAAGCCTATAGATATAAATTGCACAAGAATTATACATTTATGGCTTTTTTAATGGTATTGTTTTCTCTTTATTCAACCACAAAGATGACCGCAGGTCCACACACCGTCGGATGTCAACTTAAATGGCTAGTTGTCTATTCTATGGTCTATTTTTTCTATGAATTCAATAGGTTTCCAATGGAGGATTGACAGTATAATTTAAAACAACAGATTTTCCCATTCAAGTCAACATTCTCTAATATGTGCACCTCCAACAATCTTTCTGGCACCATTTTGAAAGTAGACATTTCAATTGTATTCCCATTTTAGTACATTTATCAGCCAAAACATGACACCCATCCTGTATGCTAGAGCATGTTGTGTCTCAACCGATGGTGGGCACAACATAACTTTAGATTATGTAAAATAGGTCTAAGCTACAACATATGCGAATATGATTTTTTTGTTGAGTTTGTTGTTTTAGATAATAGTCGTTAAAATGTTAACCCTTTACACTCGTACCCGTATACAGGTTGAAAATGGCAGATTTGGGCATGCCTAAATTGGAACGCAGTGGTGGTACAGTAAGATGCTATACATGTCGTCAGACCTCAGGCTCTTTGCTTCACAGCGCTGTATGGGTTTTGACTGACAGACGTTCTCAACTTGAGCACCATGCGCTGCCGGTAATTGGGCAACTTTTGTAAATGTTTTGTTGACTGAGTGAGGGAAATGCTGTAAATGTACAATATTTTGAAATATGAGATGTTGAGGATTATAATAAATACTGCTTTGATGTCATACAAGTAAGCCAAACACCTGTGAGTCCAAATGTGCACTTCACATTTCCATATCATAAAACTCATATCATATACAGTGTCAACGTTTATGATCACTATGTTTGATGTACAGTTACGATATGACATGGCATCATACCCTGAACAGAATTAGCCTATGTTTGTCTACTGTGAAGAACATTTGCCGCTGCACACACACCTGAATGTACTCATGACTCCTTTCTATGTGCACCAAAATTACAATATGTTTCTCTGAATTGCATTGTGAAAGTCTGACACTGTAATATCATATTTTATAACTTAGCTTGTTGGCAATAGAACAAGCTTTCAAATTTACATTTTAGTCATTTAGCAGACGCTCTTATCCAGAGCGACTTACAGTTAGTGAATACATATTATTTTTTATTTATTTATTTATTATACTGGCCCCCCGTTGGAATCGAACCCACAACCCTGGCATTGCAAACGCCATGCTCTATCAACTGAGCTACATCCGTGCCGGCCATTCCCTCCCCTACCCTGGACAACGCTGGGCCAATTGTGCGCCGCCCATGAGTCTCCCGGTCGCGGCCGGCTGCGACAGAGCCTGGATTCGAACCAGGATCTCTAGTGGCACAGTTAGCACTGCGATGCGGCGCCTTAGACCACTGCGCCACTCAGGAGACAGGAGACAATCTGGGCCCACTTGGCCCAGATTGCGATTTATGGATTACGTTAACAACAACAGTAATTGTGTGATGGCAGGGACGCAGGCTTGTGTTCCAAACAAAACAACTACCAGTGTGCTTGCTCTAGTTCCTCAACGGCACAGCTAGGAGAGCTAAAATAAAGTACCTTCTTTGAGTCATAAAGTGCATTGAAATCACTTAGGAACTGTGCACACTTTGGAGAGGTGTGTGGCCACTTGGAGACACCAGTTAGTCCTCACTCAAACCGTTGTAATTTTTTTGTCTTATGTTGCACCTACCCCACATTTTCCTGGAATATTCTTATCATGTTACTGAATGTATCCAGAGTATTTTCAGATTTCGTTATCAACAAAACTGTTGCCTGTAGGTCTAGAATATTTATGGATTGATCATATAGAAATATCAAAACATTCTTTCAACTCCAAAGGAATTGCATGTCTATGATGCAGGAACCACTGACTCGCTACCTTTTTCTATAATCAAGACACCTGCTGGTAACTCTTAACTGGTTAGGACAGCTCATGAGGTGTCCTAAATATCTGTCAACTAGGTGTGACTCTTACGACTAAAGAGGCTTCTTGCATAGCTTCTATTTTTACCCATAAGAGTAGGAGTAAAATGTGTCTATTCTCAGCGCTTATGACCAATTGTCTACCCGGAGATGCTTTGTGGATACGGGCCCAACGCTCAGACTCTCAAGGAAGAGATTGTTGCCCTCATCAGTGAGATGCATGCCATCCCTAAGGTACTGCCAGGGACACAGTGCTTTATGGCAGAGTAGCGGATTGTGGGCATGCGCCTGTCACAGAGAAATGCAAACACCAGCTGGTTAACAGAGTGCCGGGCCATCTCTATGCGCTTGTTGATGTCCTCCTCCCACTGGAACTTCCAACTCCTCCACTGTGTGATGTCAGAGTAGACCACCGTTGTCCTGGGGAACATTCAGATGACTACCTCCAAATCAGCTCTCATCTGTTCCCACATATGCTGAGCACTTGTTGGCTGCTTTACCTTCACTCTGTGGTCCAACTCATCCCAAACTATCTCAATTGGGTTGAGGTCGAGTGATTGTGGAGGCAAGGTCATCTGATGCAGCACTCCATCACTCTCCTTCTTGGTCAAATAGCCCTTACACAGCCTGGAGGTGTGTTTTGGGTCATTGTCCTGTTGAAAAACAAATTATAGTCCCAATAAGCGCAAACCAGATGGGATGGTGTATTGCTGCAGAATGCTGTGGTAGCCATGCTGGTTAAGTGTGCCTTGAATTCTAAATAAATCACAGACAGTGTCACCAGCAAAGCACCATCACACCTCCTCCTCCATGCTTCACGGTGGGAACCACACATGCAGATATCATCCGTTCACCTACTCTGCATCTCACAAAGACACGGCGGTTGGAACCAAACATCTGAAATTTGGACTCATCAGACCAAAGGACAGATTTCCACTGGTCTAATGTCCATTGCTCGTGTTTCTTGGCCCAAGCAAGTCTCTTCTTATTATTGGTGTCCTTTAGTAGTGGTTTCTTTGCAGCAATTCGACCATGAATGCCTGATTCACAGAGTCTCCTCTGAACAGTTGATGTTGAGATGTGTCTGTTACTTGAACTCTGTGAAGCATTTATTTGGGCTGCAATCTGAGGTGCAGTTAACTCTAATGAACGTATCCTCTGCAGCAGAGATAACTGGGTCTTCCTTTCCTGTGGTGGTCCTCATGAGAGCCAGTTTCATCAAAGCGCTTGATGATTTTTGCGACTGCACTTGAAGAAACTTTCAAAGTTCTTGAAATGTTTTTAGATATAGGCCTGTTGTAAATGTGTTTTATTGTTGCATCACCATATTTATAGCAAAAAGAAATACAACAAACAACTTTAAGCTACATATTATTTTGACAGAGGTAATGAACTGTCCATTGATCAGCACAACAATTGATAAAACAGGACCATGTTTGAAGCACAAGAGCTTATGTCAATATTATGCAGGTAAGCTAACAGTTACAGAAATTAGGAATGCAGACAGGATGTATCTATCTGAGATACTGTGTCAGCGCCTCCTCTAAGAGTATGAATTAGGCTGTTTTATCCTCACTTAAAACCGTTTTTTGTTTTTAATCTCTTGAATGTTTTGGCATTTAGGTCCAAGAAGTGTAGCACTTCTACAATGGGCAAGGTTTCGTTCAAATCAATAGGGGTTCTGTCAAAAAGTGATTGAATTCAAATGGATTTACCCAACAGCTCTGTGTGTTCATCTCAGGCTTTCTTGCATATAGATCCGAATAGTATGGTAAACAAGTATTTTAAAAGCCTTGTCACTCACTCTTTCAGGTATGCAACTCTTATAACAAAGGCACCGGGCCTTATGGCAAGTGCCCGGATCAGGAGGGGTGCGGGAGACTTCACGTGTGCGACAGGTACATCAGAGGAACCTGCTCCTCGGGAGCCGACTGCAACAGGTGTCATGACTTCTTTGAGCCCCACCCACGGAGGACCCTGCAGCAAAGGGGAGTGCCTAACGATCTAATGGCGTCCATGTTGTCCACCTACCAGAACATCCAGGCCATGAAAAGTGAAGGTGCCGGCGGTGCTGGTTCCATCAACAGGCCCCAGAGCTGTCCTCAGAGAGATACAGGTAGATGGCTGCAGGAGTAAACAACAGGGTTGTGTTCAGTGGGGAATAATGTTTCAGAACAGTCATAGTTACCTTCAAACCCTTACTTGGAAGTATTTCTCTATGGACTTGCTTGCCAGCCAGGGTTGGGGTCAATTCCTTTTCAATTCCAGACCAATCAATTCAGGAAGTACACTGAAATTCCAATTATCTTCAATACTTTTCAATAACCAGGTTTCCATCCAACCTATTTATGCGAATAAAGTACATGTTGGATAGAAAATGTAATTACAGGCCTGAAACAGAAAATGTATTGGTGAACTTTCCAAATGTCGACAAAACAAAATTCGTTAGACAAGGTGGGATTTGTTGGGGGTCAGTAAAATGTATTATGCGAGAAATGGCGGTGGAAATGCTTTTATTAACAAATATTGATATAATAACCATAATATTGAAGTAAACTTGGAGTCACAGGATAACATGTTGTGTAGTCCTCCTACTACAACCTGAGAAAGCATGCAGTTTATTTGTCAAGGTCTGGGTGAAGTGGTGAAACGGAATCAGGCGCAGGACACAGAACTGAGAAATGAATGGATTTACTCAAACAAAAGTAAACCATAACAAACCCTCCACGCAGGGAAGAGCAGAACAACAGCTCACCAAACGACGTAAGACAACGGACAATCACGCACAAACTCAGAAGGGAAAACAGAGGTAATTATAGGGAAACAAATAAGCATAATGGGTAACAGGTGTGAATAATAAAGACAAGACTAGTGTAACACAGAAACATCGATCGGTGGCAGCTAGTACTCCGGTGACGGCGAACGCCGAAGCCTGCCCGAGCAAGGAGGAGGGGCAGCCTAGGCTGTATTCGTGACATTATTAGGCTACAGATGAAATAAATTATGATGAACTTCACATGGTGGTGAAAGTGCAAGGTGATGCGCTTGACGCTCCTTTCCAATAAAAACCGGGTCTTATTCTGGTGACATAATCATCAATGCTTGGCTGCCGTTTGACAAATAAAAAATCTTGCTCTTTTGTCCGTAATAATCTCATCATGTAGGCTACATGTACCCGCACTGTATCTGCCAGCTGTTGGCTAGAGCGCACGTGCCAATACCAGAGTGGGCACATTCGCTATATAACGCAACATTTTTCATTCGGTACATAATCTTTATATGCACTATGTCATCACGCACAGCCTTTTATCCGCAACAAGTCAATTTGATGGCAACGCATCTCTGGTGGGGAAAATGTGCATATAGTTCAGATGGAAACCTAGCTAGTGAGGAAAATGTGGAATTGATATTTGGTTTACTTTATGAATTGAAATGGTATTGACCCCAACCCTGTTGCCAACTTTGATTTCATGTAACTAAATGTTTGTTTGTTTATTTACAGTGAGGAATGAGATCTGCCTGTTCTTTGTCAAGGGGGACTGCAAACAAGGAGGTACATTTAACGAGGGAGATATTGTGTGTGGCAGAGGGTCTGGAGGATAGCTTTCCCATGTTTGCTTTGGCAGAACACCTGCAATGGCTTTGCCACATTTTTACTCAGGCAGAAGCTATGGCAGCCGGCTGGATATGAGGTTATAACTTTCAAGGTTGTCAGTAGATACACAATACAAACCCTGTGAAACCACAATTCAGGGACAAATCAGGCTGGCACCCAGGTGCAACAATGATACTCAGCAACATATCACATCTTACTGCAAACATATGACTTTCAGAGAAATGCTGGAGAGTCCACTTTAACATGCCCTACAAGTGGGAAGTGAAGGATGGACAGACTTGGTCAGCTCTGCCAGAAAATGAAGCGATCGAGAGAGACTTCTGTGACCCTTCTAAGATACACAGGTACAGTATGTTGTTATGTCATATTTGAAGATAGACTCAGCGATATGACGTAGATGCACAAAGTGAACAGCATAGTGGGTCAATTTCCGCAATAACTAAGAGCGTTGAAGCGCAAGACTCAACTTCCCGCTGTTTTGGTCCCATGGCTACCACGCTGTAACAGCGTGAAGCGAACCCATGCACATGCGCAGATATAGTGCTGTGTGTGACTGTCTTGCATCTCAATATCTGCGGTGCTGCTCGTGGCAACGTCATTTGGCTGAGTCTACCTTTTAACTAGACAAAGTATGTCAAACTGTGAATAAGGTACAATATACCAATTTATTTAACCATTGACATTCTCTTATTTCATCACAGTGATGGATCTGACCGTGTGCGTTTCGACTCCATGACCCGTGGATTCAGTGAAGTTCACCGTCTCTCCACAGTTTCCTCTGTGACCCAGCCCACATACGTACTCACCACAGAGTGGGCGTGGTTCTGGGAGGACGAGTACAGCCAATGGGTCCAGTACGCATCCATCGTAAGTAGTGTGAAACACTCAAACAGGCTGATGAGTTACAAGGACCAACAAATTTGGTGTTGGAGAGAGTAAACTGTTATTTCTTTTCTATAAATCACAGAAAGAGATGCACAGATTGTCATCCATCACCAGTGAAGACCTTGAGAAAAGGTACCAGGAGGATCAAAGTGCTGTGGTGAAGTTCACTGCAGGCCAGCAGTCTTATGAGCTGAGTTTCAGAGGTAACACATCTCAAACTCTTGAAAACAGCTCTCATGTGCAACCTACTGTAATAACAATAATATATTTTAGTTATAAGTGCTTAGCACAAGTTACAGTTAGGGTCAAAAAGGCTACTCTTATACACCCCTCCAATTCCATTACTAAAATCAGCCGCAGGTAGCCTAGATATTAGCGATGTGGAACAGTAGCTGTAAGGATGCTTGTTCAAATAGTTATTCTTGTAATTACAGATTTGACGCAAAAAAACACAACATATGGCACTATAAGGATGGTGAGACGACGTCCTGTCTTTGTTTCAACTGTGGACGCACAAGCTGCCAGAAGCAGGTAATATATGGATGGGAATGGACTGAGGATGGGTACTATGTTCTGTATCGAACCATTTATTTTATTACATCATTTCTATATTTACCTAATAGATTACTTATAATCATAACTATTTAGGATAGACCATAAAATGTTGTTTTGTATCTCAAACAATAGAGGGATTTATTTAGTTGAGTATGACTTGTATATTTAAGTTGAGAACTAATAGAGCTTTTCAATTGAGCTGGTTTTTTCTTGGTGTTGTATATGAAGGTTATTTTTCATATGTCATTTCAGGAGAAATGGACCACGCAACCCCTCTCAGAATTTCAGAGCTGTTCCTGGATTTTGGGACAAATCTGCCATACCTGACATTGGATACAAGGTGACGTGTTTACATGGGATTCTACTGCTCTGGCTTGCAGGGAAGTCTACTGTTTAACATTGCCTTTCATTTGGTTTCAGCTGTGAGAACCATTTTCTTTTCCCCTCCTGCAGACAGTCACTCTTCTGAGTTCTGACAGGGACTATCAGAAGGTCCAGGAACTTTTCAACAAGACCATGAGGGGCTTCCAAATCACCAGCATCGAGAGGGTCCAAAACAGGGACCTCTGGGAAGTCTTCCAGTGGTATGTTTACATCAACTCTCACTCACAATCCTAGCATGTTACTTCCAAAATGCTAAGTAAACCCTGGCTTGAATGCGATTATAGGTAAGCAGTGTTAGGAATTGAAAACCTGGTCAAGGTGTGTAGAAATGCTAGATACAAAATATAAGGTGAACAGCTCCTATATTTAAAGGTTTATTAGACAAAGAGAGACATAGACACACATATGCATATGGAAAGACAGACACGTTCCTGTAAGAGGTCCGCAGCAAATCTCTCCCCCTCAAGAGGGGAGGGCTGACCTAAATACTCTTGCTTTATCTGTTCGCTGTTTCACCCTTCCGTGCCAGGTGCCAAAGCATTAAATAAATGCGGAGACCTTGGGGTTGAATAGACTATACATTTGAAACGTCTTAATCGCTTAAAGACCCTCATGGCCGATTCTATGGCTCAGGGGCCCAGATACCAGTTACTGAGAGCTGTTTAAGTTGACCTCTGGCCTTACATATGGTACCTAGAGGCAAATTCCAATAGGGAATAACCATCCGAAAATAGCATTCTTAACAGCAGCTAATGGTCATTTCTCAGGAAAAGAGATTTAATGAAGAAAAACAATGGCGGTAAAAACAGCAAGGAGCTACATCTCTTCCACGGAACGGATCCAAAACACGTAGAAGCCATTTGCAGAGATAACTTCGACTGGAGGCTGTGTGGAACCAACGGAACTGTGTATGGCGAAGGTACCTCATGTTAACCAATTGTCAGAAGTGTAGTCAGATTTTAGAAGCAGTTATGATCTCATTATAGTCTGTCATTTTGTTTTACTGATGATCTTCTCTGTTTGTTTTAGGGAGTTACTTTGCCAGGGATGCCAAATACTCACACAGCTACACCAGCCACTCAGGTGTGAGGTCCATGTTTGCTTGTCGGGTGCTTGTTGGTGACTACACACGGGGGAACTCGGACCTCCGTCGTCCCCCTCCAAAAGGCGAGGGAAGCCCGACTCTCTATGACAGCTGTGTGGACAATGTCCTGAACCCATCCATATATGTAGTGTTTGAAAGGCACCAGGTGTACCCCGAGTTCCTAATCAAATACGATGATGGCGTCATGCACTGGTCCTCTTCGGCTCCAGCTCCACCCAAGACTGTCTCTATCCAATCCACTTCCTTAACCCCAACATCCAACCGGATTCAAGCCACAGCTGCTGCTACCCCATCAAAGAGAGTTCCATCCACTTTGAATCCATCTAAAACTGCAGCCACCACTTCCTCAAATACAACCAATTATCATCCCACTTTGCGTTTAGTCCATCAATCTCTCCCAAAACCTGCCCAATCCCCATTCATATCCAGTCAATCTCCAGTCCTCATAATGCCAGACCCAAGTTCTCAATTGGTGGATACCACCCTAGGCCCAGATTTCACTCCCTCATTTGCAAACCTCTCTCACACACTCACTACCCCAGCCAGCACCCCTTCTCTTACGCTCGCTACCCCAGCCAGTACCCCCTCTCGTACGCTCACTACCCCAGCCAGTAGCCCCTTTTATACACTCCCTACCCCAGCCAGCACCCCCTCTTGTATGCTCACTACCACAGCCAGTACCCCCTCTCGTACGCTCACTACCCCAGCCAGTACCCCCTCTTATACACTCACTACCCCAGCCAGTACCCCTTCTTATACATTCACTACCCCAGCCAGCACAGCCTCTCGTAGACTCGCTCCCCGAGCCAGCACCCCCTCTTATACACTCATTACCCCAGCCTGTACCACCTCTCCCTCACTCACTACCCCAGCCAGTACCCCTTCTTCTACACTCACTACTCCAGCCAGTACCCCCTCTCGTACGCTCACTATCCCAGCCAGCACCCCCTCTCGTACGCACACTACCCCAGCCAGTACCCCCTCTTATACACTCACTACCCCAGCCAGTACCCCTTCTTATACATTCACTACCCCAGCCAGCACAGCCTCTCGTAGACTCGCTCCCCGAGCCAACACCCCCTCTTATACACTCATTACCCCAGCCTGTACCCCCTCTCCCTCACTCACTACCCCAGCCAGTACCCCTTCTTCTACACTCACTACCCCAGCCAGTAACCCCTCTCGTACGCTCACTATCCCAGCCAGTACCCACTCTTATACATTCACTACCCCAGCCAGTACCCCCTCTTATACACTCACTACCCCAGCCAGTACCCCTTCTTATACATTCACTACCCCAGCCAGCACAGCCTCTCGTAGACTCGCTCCCCGAGCCAGCACCCCCTCTTATACACTCATTACCCCAGCCTGTACCCCCTCTCCCTCACTCACTACCCCAGCCAGTACCCCTTCTTCTACACTCACTACCCCAGCCAGTACCCCCTCTCGTACGATCACTATCCCAGCCAGTACCCCCTCTTATACATTTCCTACCCCAGCCAGTACCCCCTCTTATAATCTCACTACCCCAGCCAGTACCCACTCTCCTACACTCACTACCCCAGCCAGTACCCCCTCTTATACATTCACTACCACAGCCAGCACAGCCTCTCATAGACTCGCTCCCCCAGCCAGCACAGCCTCTTGTAGACTCGCTTGCCGAGCCAGCACCCCCTCTTATACACTCATTACCCAAGCCAGTACCCCCTCTCCTACACTCACTACCCCAGCCAGTACCCCCTCTCGTACGCTCACTACCCCAGCCAGGACCCCCTCTTATACATTTCCTACCCCAGCCAGTACCCCCTCTCCTACATTCACTACCCCAGCCAGTACCCCCTCTCGTACGCTCACTACCCCAGCCAGGACCCCCTCTTATACATTTCCTACCCCAGCCAGTACCCCCTCTCGTACGCTCACTACCCCAGCCAGGACCCCCTCTTATACATTTCCTACCCCAGCCAGTACCCCCTCTCCTACATTCACTACCCCAGCCAGCACCCCCTCTCCTATACTCACTCCCTCAGCCAGCACCCCCTCTCGCACACTTTTCCTTCCAACTGGCACCCTATCTCGGCCTCACACCCTCTCAACGACCACTACTCCCACTCCCTCAGCCAGCAGTACCTCTCACCCACTATCCCGTTCATCCTCATTGAGCACACCTTATCACACCCTTTCTGACTCCTCATACTCCCCCACTTACACACAAACTCCCTCCACGTCAAGCAATTCTTCTAGCACACTCTCCCCCTCAGCAAGCAACCCATCTCGAGTGTTCTCTCCCTCGACAGGTGCCTTCTGTCGTCCACTATCTACCACAACAAGCATCACTAGATCTCCTCCTGAGTCACTGTACAGTCTTCCAACAGCTCAAAGGAGGGACACTAAAGAAAAAAATAAGTGCCTTCTCCAATAACTTGGCTTTGTCAGGATTGAGCAGTAAGTTAATGGAAAGTTTTGATCGCGAACTTCATAAAAAAATAGATATATATTAAGAAAGAAAATGTATTAAAATGATGAATGATAAGTGCATTTGCATATTAAAGATGTATAGCTGTGTATCTTTACCTGTAAGGGCTCAACAACAGTAAAGCTGTTCACAACAAACCCGAAGTTTGTAATATTGCAAAAAGATGAATTTGATGATGATGTTTCCTATTCAGGTCTGCTGACACAGTCCATACGTGAAACATGTAATACATGAAATACATGTTTTAAACTGAAAAACTCATAAAATCATTGATTGTGTATGTTTTTTGGACTAGCTTACTTGTTTCTAAGAGATTTTCAAACAGCCTAATGTCAGAAACGTTATTTATTTGGACAAATATAATCTTTATTGACATTAAACTGAATCAATGGCTCCTGTGTGTCCAACAGGCTTATTGTGCCGGAAATGAAGGTTCAATGTGACGTATTTAAAAGGGTGTATACTGTCATTAGTGTGATCTATTGCCTGTTTGTTATACTTGGATACCTTCATAACAGGGGAGTGGTTACATATACTGTAAGTTTCATTTAGTCAGAAATGGTTTTGTCGCATGCTGGTCACCTGTTTTGTAGGTAATGGAGAGCAAAGGTCTACTTCAGCTTTGACCATATGTAGAGTTCATGCATTTGCGAGGGCCAACAGTCCGGTGTTCTACTACGGTGACTGACATGGATACAACAGCTCTGATCTACAAGGTCCTCTGTGCCCATAATGGATCATTTGAGATGGGAGAATTGCGTGCCAACATTAGCACGATAGAAGATGACCTGGAAAGTGTTTTAGGGAATCAGGAGATGTTTACCAGTCCTGTCTCAAAGGGAAACAAACAGATAGTTGCCCAGACAAAGATGAGGTTATGCAGAGCTAATGGATGTGGCTGCAGCAATTTACACCTGTGCAAGTTCTACCTGTATGGAACATGTCCATCCAATGAGAGGTAAACATTTTTTACTTTACTGTTTGTTTTTACTCTGGCCTACGAACCGTCTCTGAATCTCAAACGTGCAGTTATTTACCCATCATATTACTTCTATTAATTCTACTATTTTATTTCTTCAATTTTCTAAATTCATGTGGTCTTACAGAATGTGACATAGGGAATGCACTTCAGTATAAATGTCAATAGCTACAGGTTCGTGGCAGTTTGTAGATATGACATTTTAAGAAAAACAAAAAGTTTTAAAGAGCTAAATATGAAATCTACTCTCGCTCTTCTTGTGATTTGCAGACAAGGATGCCGTCTCTGCCATGAGCTGACATCAGAGCACAACATCTGAGTCCTGAGAGAGCATCACCTGGAGGAACTGGACAGGAAGGAGCTGTGTACATTACTGTTGCAGAATGACAACGCCCTTATACCCCCAGTATGTGCCTCATAGGCCTATATACAGTGCATTCGGAAAGTATTTAGACCCCTTTACTTTTTCCACATTTTGTTATGTTACAGCTTTATTCTAAAATGTATTATATATTTTTTCCCCCTCATCAATCTACACACAATACACCATAATGACAAAGCAAAAACTATTTTTTAGAAATGTTTGCCATTTTATTACAAATAAAAAACAGAAATACCTTATTTAAGTAAGTATTCAGACCCTTAGCTATGAGACACTATGTGTACTAAACTGAGCATGCAGATATCTGTAGCAAGTAAAAAATAATGTATTTGAATTGGGACTGATGCACTTAAACAGAGTTTGCACTTATCCAATGTCCTTATCAAGCCCTTATCAGGAGTGGTCTGTATTTATCTCCAGGTTTGCTTCACATACAACAAAGGTAGTGGAGAGTATGGCTACTGTCCTGACAAGGAGAGCTGCAGAAGACCCTCTGCTGCAGGCTGTTGAGCGCTACATTACAGGAACCTGTGCTGCGGACGTGGACTGTGGCAGGTCTCACGACTTCTACGAGCCCCACCCGCTCAACACCCTGCAGCAGAGGGGAGTACCTAATGAACTGGTGGCATCCATGTTGTCCACCTACCGCAACATCCAGGCAATCAGGGATACAAATGATGCTAGTGACAACCCACGTTGGTAAGAGACCTTGTAGAGTAGCCTACACTAACCTCGGTCCCCGTGCTCAACTGCTATTGGATATAAGTTTGTAGAGAGAGCTGCCTGGTGGATGAGATTATACTGTACTGATTTTACTTTCTTATAATGCTGTCTAACTTTCTCTACTCATCAGCAGCTAAATTGATTCTGGTAACTGCCTGCTGAAATCCAAAGATTTACCCAGTCACTGGGATAAATCTTCAGTACCTGAAACTGGATTCAAGGTTCATAATAATTGTTTACTTTTTTAACTCATAAGATCTTCCATCTGGTCAGAAATGTATAGGCAGTGCATTATAAATCTATTGCGTTCGCATTGGTAAAATTAGGTGTTTTTTCCAAATGAATTCTCTCTAGAGGGTTGCTCTGCAGAGTTCCTCAGCAGAGCACTAGAATATTCTGGATCTTTTCCATCAAACTATGACTTGCTTCAGTGTGAAGAGTATTGAGAGGGTGCATAATCAGATCCTGTGGGAGGTCTTTTCGTGGTAAGAATCCAAACTCCTCTTGCCAAAATAAATGTAATCTACCCAAGAAATATGTTCATATTGTCTGCGTTAATCAAAGCAATTACAACATAACATATGCAAACAGATATAACATGTTAATGGTAACTGGTCCTTAGATTCTAGTAGCAAAAGAGCAGACACTTTCAAACGCTATGAGGTGACATGCCAATGAAGATACTGACAAATGAATCTGTTCCTTTCCCAAGGCAAGGAGATGTAATGAGAAAATCAAACACAGGGAAGGAGAATGAGAAGCAGCTCTTCCATGGAACAGACTCTAAACACGTGGATGCTATATGCCTGCAGAACATAGACTGGAGGATTGGTGGAACACAAGGAATGCTGTATGGGCAAGATAAATTCTGCATTTCATGTGATATCTAATAGATTTTTTAATTTATATTAGAAGTTGTTCTTTTACGTGGAAATGGCATTGGACAAGATATTTTGTGCTATGCTCTTTCATGTTACATTGTGGAAAAGTTTACAAAACAAATGTCTTTGTAATGTCTCACAGTCACTGTGACTGTTCTAATTCTAACCTCTCTCTCCAGGAAGCTACTTGTCCAAGGATGCCAAGTTCTCCCACAGCTACACCAGCCAGTCAGGAGTCAGGTCCATGTTTGTTTGTCGTGTGCTGGTGGGAAATTACATGCAAGGACACTCCAGCTACCTCCGCCCCCCCCCCCCTCAAACGACGGAAGTCCCACCATCTCCTATGACAGCTGTGTGGATGATATCTACAACCCCTCTGTATTTGTGGTGGTCAGGAAGCACCAGGTGTACCCAGAGTACCTTATTCAGTACAGGGAAGGATCCAGGCCTGGGACCTATGTTCCACCACCTAACGTTGTCCAAAACCAGAGCCACCACGACATAAACTGGCAACCTATTCCAGTCATGCTACACTCACAAGCCACCCCTGTGCTGCCCAACAATGCAAGGTTCAGATCTCCTTCCCCAACAGGACCGGCCTTTGCCCAGCCCACACTCAGTACCCAGACACTATTTTCTCACTACTCAAACCCACCCAGGCCCCCCTCCATTCCCTCTGTTTCAAACCCTTCAAGGCAGAGAACCCCCAGACCTACCTTAACGCATTCTTCTGCACAGTTTGATTCCCTGAACTCCTTGACACATCCATCGTTTCAGCCAGGTCTGATGACTTACGTCCCTAACCCACCACCCTGGGTCGGCTCTATGACCTCCATACCACACGCACCTCCATCAAGGACAAGAAGATCACAGTTTGCTAAAATGAAGGTAAAAAGTAAATATATGGCATCACTAGATAATATATAAGTATTGGTAGTCTATTTTTTATTTTGAAATTTAGTGGGAAATTACCTTTATATGTATAAATAAATTGTATTTATAATTTTGGTTTTCAGGTTAAATATCCTATCCTAATTGTGAGACAATATAATAACCTTACTGTGAATGATTGGAGAATGGAACGTTTCCCCTTTGTAAGCTAATTCATGGTTTTATTTTGAAATTGAAATGTGTCCTTTGTAGCTCAATTAACTGTATTAATTTTATAGTTTGACCACATAAGAATCAAAACTGCATCATTAAGGATTGTTTTGTTCTGCGTAAGTGTGATTAAATAAATGAACATCTACATATTTAAAATGCATTTTATATTATTGTAACACAGCCTTTGCATGGCACCTTGTGTCTACTCTGGACATGTACACATTTGGAACATATTAAAATCATTACATGGAAGAATCCCTCAACCTAATTGTAGATACACGTAGAGTATAACTACCTCTGGAGCCAGATAACGCTTTCAATCAAACCAGCCACTGTGGTGCCACTTGGATCACCTAATCAGTGGATTGGGCTGATAGTTTCTACACCAAGCTCAGTGACAAGTGATGAGTCCCGTGTAGCTCAGTTGGTAGAGCATGGCGCTTGCAATGCCAGGGTTGTGGCTTCGATTCCCACGGGGGGCAAGTATGAAAAATGTATGCACTCACTAACTGTAAGTCGCTCTGGATAAGAGCGTCTGCTAAAATTACAACAAAAAAAATGTTTTAATGAGTGTGATGCCGTGATTTAACAAAACTATAACCTTCATACATACCTTATGCACCACAGGACCAAGGTTGCTTACTGTACCCTTTGGCAGCGTTTACACAGGCATCCCAATTCTGATCTGATTGGTCAAAAGAGCAATAAGTGGCAAAATAATCAGAATTGGGCTGCCTGTGTAAACAGTCATAGTAGTTTCTAAATGCACCACTGCCTAAAATAAAATTGTAACGTTAGTGCTACTTATTTTAAGGGGTTTGCTTCCCTCTAGGGGTTATGTTGCTGAATTGCACCCCAATTCCTTTACAAAATGTGTCAGCAGACCAGAAGTCCCAGAGTAGAAATGCTCATCATATTCCTTTTTTTCTAGTTGAACATAATTATTGTTTGCTGTAAGAGTTGCAAGGATTTTAAACACCAACAATGCATATTTGTCATTCAGAATTTGAACACTTTCTTTCTAAACACTTCAAATTGTCACCAGGTTGATATTTGACCACCAAATCGTTCAATTAACTCCTGCACTCTAGATGATGTGATAGTAGTAGAAGATGTGTCAGAAGTAGTGTTAGATGTGGAGTGGGGAGGCCCCGAGAGTGTGGAAGAGTCTGTGTAAGTGGGGGTGTATGATGAGTGAGAAAGTGTGTGATAAGGTGTGCTCAATGAGGAAGAATGGGATAGTGGGTGAGAGGTACTGCTGGCAGAGAGAGTGGGAGTAGCTCTTCCTGAGAGGGTGTGACCCTGAGAGGGTGTGTCAGTTGAACGGGAAAGTGTGCAAGAAGTGGTGTTGGCAGTGGTAGTGAGTGTGAGAAAGGGGTTGTTTGGTAGCCTAGTGAGTGTGCGAGAGGGGATGCTGGGTAGCCTAGTGAGTGTGCGAAAGGGGATGCTGGGTGGCCTAGTGGGTGTACGAGAAGGGGTACTGGCTGGGGTAGTGAGCGTAGGAGAGGGGGTACTGGCTGGGGTAGTGAGTGTACGAGAGGGGGTGCTGGCTGGGGTAATGAGTTTATGAAAGAGGTTGCTGAATGAGGGAGTGTAAGACCAATTAGCTTGGCCTAGGGTGGTATCCACCAATTGAGAACTTGGAGCTGGCTTCATGAGGACTGCAGATTGACTCAATCCCAATGGGCGTTCAGGCAGGTTTTGGGAGACGTGAACGGGGAAGAGAATCGGTTGGATTAGAGGTAGTGGTGGCAGCTTGAGATGGACTCAAAGTGGAAGTCAATGGAACTCGAGAGTTTGACAGCGTAGCAGCAGCTGCTGCTTGAATCCGGTTGGATGTTGGGTATTGGACAATGGAAGATGATTGGATAGAGACACTTTTGGGTGAAGCTGGAGCCGAAGAGGACCAGAGCATGACAATATCATCATATCTGATGAGGAACTCCAGGTATACCCGATGCTTTTCAAACACCACATATATGGACGGGTCCAGGACATTGTCCATACAGCTGTCATAGGAAGTGGGGTTTCCCTCGCCTTTTGGAGGGGGACGATGGAGGTAGGATTTACCCCGTGTGTAGTCACCAACAACCACCCGACCATCAAACATGGACCTCACTCCTCAGTGGCTGGTGTAGCTGTGTGAGTATTTGGCATCCCTGGCAAAGTAACTCCCTAAAACAAACAGAGAAGATCATCAGTAAAACAAAATGACAGACTATAATGAGATCATAACTGCTTCTAAAATCTGATTACACTTCTGACAATTGGTTAACATGAGGTACCTTCGCCATACACAGTTCCGTTGGTTCCACACAGCCTCCAGTCGAAGTTCTCTCTGCAAATGGCGTCTACGTGTTTTGGTCCGTTACCATGGAAGAGATGTAGCTCCTTGCTGTTTTTACCTCCATAGTTTTTCTTCATAAAATCTCTTGTCCTAAAAAAACAGGATAAAAACATTAGCTGCTTCCCCATAATCTTGTCCGAGCCAGAGTTTACTTAGCATTTTGGAAGTAACATGCTAGGATTGTGTGTGAGAGTTGATGTTAACATACCACTGGAAGACTTCCAAGAGGTCCCTGTTTTGGACCCTCTCGATGCTGGTAATAATAATAATAATAATAATAATAATAATATGCCATTTAGCAGACGGTGATTTGGAAGCCCCTCATGGTCTTGTTGAAAAGTCTCTGGACCTTCTGATAGTCCCTGTCAGAACTCAGAAGAGTGACTGTCTGCAGGAGGGGAAAACAAAATGGTTGTCACTGCTGAAACAAAATGTTAAACAGTAACCTTCCTGTAAGCCTAAGCAGTATAACCACATGTAAACAATTGACCTGTCAGGTATGGCAGACTTGTCCCAAGATCCAGGAACAGCTCTGAAATTCTGAGAGGGGTTGAATGGTCCATTTGTCCTGAGGATAAATATAAAAAAGAACATGACATACAACACATAGAAAATAAGTAGCTCAATTGAATACCTAGGCTACGGTACCAGTCAATAGTTTGGACACACCTATTCAAGGGTTTTTCTTAATTTTTACTATTTTCTACATTGTAGAATAATAGTGAAGACATCAAAACAATGAAATAACACATATGGAATCATGTAGTGACCAAGAAAGTGTTAATTAAAAATATATTTTATATTTGAGATTCTTCAAATAGCCACTCTTTGCCTTGATGACAGCTTTGCACACGCTTGGGATTCTCTCAACCAGCTTCACATGGAATGCTTTTCCAGCAGTCTTGAAGGAGTTCCCACATATGCTGAGCACTTGTTGGCTGCATTTCCTTCACTCTGCAGTCCAACTCAACCCAAACCATCTCAATTGGGTTGATGTCGGGGAATTGTGAAGGCCTGATTCACACAGTCTCCTCTGAACAGTTGATGTTGAGATGTGTCTGTTACTTGAACTCTGTGAAGCATTTATCTGGGTTGCAATTTCTGAGGCCGTTAACTCTAATGAACTTATCCTCTAATTAACGTAACTCTGGGTCTTCCATTCCTGTGGAGGTCCTCATGAGAGCCAGTTTCATCATAGCGCTCAATGGTTTTTGCGATTTTCCGTATTGACTGACCTTCATGTCTTAAAGTAATGATGGACTGTCGTTTCTCTTTGCTTATTTGAGCTGTTCTTGCCATAATATGGACTTAGTCTTTTACCAAATAGGGCTATCTTCTGTATACCCCCCCTTGTCACAACACAACTGATTGGCTCAAACGGATTAAGAAGGAAATAAATTCCACAAATTAACTTTTAAGAAGGCACACCTGTTAATTTAAATGCATTCTCTCATGAAGCTGGTTGAGAGAATGCCAAGAGTGTGCGAAGCTGTCATCAAGGCAAAGGGTGGCTATTTGAAGAATCTCAGATATAAAATATATTTTGATTTGTTTAACACTTTTTTGGTTCCTACATGATTCCATATGTGTTATTTCCTAGTTTTGATGTCTTCACTATTATTCTACAATGTAGAAAATAGTAAAAAAATAAAGAAAACCCCCTGAATGAGTAGGTGTGTCCAAACGTTTGACTGGTACTGTATATTTCGTTTTCCACTTATTATCCAAGTATTGATTATGTCATTGTGAGTGTTTATTAGGTTAAATACAGAACATGGTGCCCATCCTCTTAATTCATCCTTATCCATACATACACAGAACAGCTCTGAAATTCTGAGAGGGGTTGCGTGGTCCATTTCTCCTGAAATGACATATGAAAAATAACCTTCATATACAACACCAAGAAAAAAGCAGCTCAATTGAAAAGCTCTATTAGTTCTCAAGTTAAATATGCAAGTCATACTCAACTAAATAAATCCCTCTATTGTTTGAGATACAAAACCACATTTTATTGTCTATCCTAAATAGTTATGATTATAAGTAATCTATTAGGTAAATATAGAAATGATGTAATAAAATAAATGGTTCGATACAGAACATAGTACCCATCCTCAGTCCATTCCCATCCATATATTACCTGCTTCTGGCAGCTTGAGTGTCTGCAGTTGAAACAAAGACAGGACGTCGTCTGACCATCCTTATAGTGCCATATGTTGTGTTTTTTTGCGTCAAATCTGTAATAACAAGAATAACTATTTGAACCAGCATCCTTACAGCTACTGTTCCACATCGCTAATATCTAGGCTACCTGTGGCTGATTTTAGTAATGGAATTGGAGGGGTGTATAAGAGTAGCCTTTTTGACCCTAACTGTAACTTGTGCTAAGCGCTTATAACTAAAATATATTATTATTACAGTAGGTTGCACATGAGAGCTGTTTTCAAGAGTTTGAGATGTGTTACCTCTGAAACTCAGCTCATAAGACTGCTGGCCTGCAGTGAACTTCACCACAGCACTTTGATCCTCCTGGTACCTTTTCTCAAGGTCTTCACTGGTGATGGATGATAATCTGTGCATCTCTTTCTGTGATTTATAGAAAAAAATTACAGTTTACTCTCTCCAACACCAAATTTGTTGGTCCTTGTAACTCATCAGCCTGTTTGAGTGTTTCACACTACTTACGATGGATGCGTACTGGACCCATTGGCCGTACTCGTCCTCCCAGAACCATGCCCACTCTGTGGTGAGTACGTATGTGGGCTGGGTCACAGAGGAAACTGAGGAGAGACGGTGAACTTCACTGAATCCACGGGTCATGGAGTCGAAACGCAAACGCTCAGATCCCTCACTGTGAAGGCATAACAAAATGTTAATGGTAAAAAAAAACAGGTATATTGTACCTTATTCACAGTTTGACATACTTTTTTTAGTTAAAGGTAGACTCAGCCAAATGACGTTGCCACGAGCAACACCTCAGATATTGAGATGCAAGACAGTCACACACAGCACTATACAGTGAGGGAAAAAAGTATTTGATCCCCTGCTGATTTTGTACGTTTGCCCACTGACAAAGAAATTATCAGTCTATAATTTTAATGGGAGGTTTATTTGAACAGTGAGAGACAGAATAACAACAACAAAAATCCAGAAAAACGCATGTCAAAAATGTTATAAATTGATTTGCATTTTAATGAGGGAAATAAGTATTTGACCCCCTCTCAATCAGAAAGATTTCTGGCTCCCAGGTGTCTTTTATACAGGTAACGAGCTGAGATTAGGAGCACACTCTTAAAGGGAGTGCTCCTAATCTCAGCTTGTTACCTGTATAAAAGACACCTGTCCACAGAAGCAATCAATCAATCAGATTCCAAACTCTCCACCATGGCCAAGACCAAATAGCTCTCCAAGGATGTCAGGGACAAGATTGTAGACCTACACAAGGCTGGAATGGGCTACAAGACCATCGCCAAGCAGCTTGGTGAGAAGGTGACAACAGTTGGTGCGATTATTCGCAAATGGAAGAAACACAAAAGAACTGTCAATCTCCCTCTGCCTGGGGCTCCATGCAAGATCTCACCTCGTGGAGTTGCAATGATCATGGGAACGGTGAGGAATCAGCCCAGAACTACACGGGAGGATCTTGTCAATGATCTCAAGAAAGCTGGGACCATAGTCACCAAGAAAACAATTGGTAACACACTACGCCATGAAGGACTGAAATCCTGCAGCGCCCGCAAGGTCCCCCTGCTCAAGAAAGCACATATACATGCCCGTCTGAAGTTTGCCAATGAACATCTGAATGATTCAGAGGAGAACTGGGTGAAAGTGTTGTAGTCAGATGAGACTAAAATGGAGCTCTTTGGCATCAACTAAATTCACCGTGTTTGGAGGAGGAGGAATGCTGCCTATGACCCCAAGAACACAATCCCCACCGTCAAACATGGAGGTGGAAACATTATGCCTTGGTTGTGTTTTTCTGCTAAGGGGACAGGACAACTTCACCGCATCAAAGGGACGATGGACGGGGCCATGTACCGTCAAATCTTGGGTGAGAACCTCCTTCCCTCAGCCAGGGCATTGCAAATTGGTCGTGGATAGGTATTCCAGCATGACAATGACCCAAAACACACGGCCAAGGCAACAAAGGAGTGGCTCAAGAAGAAGCACATTAAGGTCCTGGAGTGGCCTAGCCAGTCTCCAGACCTTAATCCCAAAGAAAATCTGTGGAGGGAGCTGAAGGTTCTGTGATTGCCAACAAGGGTTTTGCCACCAAGTACTAAGTAATGTTTTGCAGAGGGGTCAAATACTTATTTCCCTCATTAAAATGCAAATCAATTTATAACATTTTTAACATGCGTTTTTCTGGATTTTTTTGTTGTTATTCTGTATCTCACTGTTCAAATAAACCTAACATTAAAATTATAGACTGATCATTTCTTTGTCAGTGGGCAAACATACAAAATCAGCAGGGGATCAAATACTTTTTTCCCTCACTGTATCTGCGCATGTGCACGGGTTCGCTTCACGCTGTTACAGCGTGGTAGCCACGGGACCAAACCAGCGGGAGGTTGAGTCTTGCGCTTCAACGCTCTTAGTTGTTGTGGAAATTGACCCACTATGCTGTTCACTTTGTGCATCTACGTCATATCACTGAGTCTATCTTCAAATATGACATAACAACATACTGTACCTGTGTATCTTAGAAGGGTCACAGTCTCTCTAGATCGCTTCGTTTTCTGGCAGGGTCGACCAAGTCTGACCATTCTTCACTTCCCAATTGTAAGGCCTTTTATAGTGGATTCTCCAGCATTAATCTGAACAGACTTTAGGTTTATATAACAGACATTACATTTTCATAACAGACGTTACATTTATGTAACAGTCTGTCATGAGAGACTCTTGTTAGCCAGAAGGACAACAGAATATCTTGCCATGGCCTCAATTCACAAAATCGATGCTAGGCTTCTAGTGTTGCTTTGAAAGGTTTAACAAACAAAGAACAACATAGTCCATTATTGTGGCTGTACATGTTTGTATGTTGTCCTATGAGGAGGATATTGTATTGTGTATCTACTGACAACCTTTAGATCTAGATAAACTCATATCAAGCCAGCTATCCTGGATTCTGTCTGAGTAAAAACGGGGCAAGAAGTTCCCCTGATCTCAGGTGTTCTGCCAAAGCAAACGTGGGAAAGTTAAACATCCCAGCAACACTCTCCCTCTTTAACTTTACATCTTTGTTTGCAGTGGCCCTTGACAAAGAACAGCCAGATCTCATTACTCACGGTTAACAAACAAACAAACAACTTGAGGTGTCATTTTAAAAATGCACCCCCCTCCCCAATGTTATGTTTTCACACGACCCTCCCCTTGAACTGCAAAAAAAAGTTAGCACCCTCTCCTCTTATAGAATTAACTCAAAATAATGTTTACGAAAACAAATAACAATAACTGTAGAGACCCTGTGTTTATAAACGTGCATATCAACTTTGCCACTTCAGCATGCTTCTGTGGCACGGTCGATGGCTACGGGCCAGAAGGTTGAGGGTTCGCCGACCACCACGGACGAGCTAACCCTCCCTGCCCGTTTCATTAGACCTACACTACGATCAGAACCGGCTGCAGACAATGATCAGCTAGATGGAAATCTGATTTTCCAAATGTTTATGATATACAGTGCTGCTTGAAAGTATGTGAACCCCTTGTGCAATTACAGATTTTTTCCATTTTTACCATTAAATCTTTATTTAATCAGAACCAGTCTTTTTGATCTGACATAACAGGTTTATATTTACCAAAACCATATGTTGGTGTAGAGGAAATCATGTGTGTAGTAGAAAAACTAAATTAAAAAGGAATTAGTGTAGGTGCAAAAATAAGTGAACCCCAAGTTGCATTGGTTAAGTCAAGTAGATAAGTAGAATCAGGTGGGTAAATAATTAGCTACCAAATGAACCAATCAAAGGAGAGATTGTTAGGAAATAGTTTGGGCGGGACTCTGATAAATAGAGATAAGAAACCTGGTCAGTTTGGTGTTACCCATCCAGGTGAATGCAAAGCATACCATGCCGAGAGGAAAGGATATCTCAGAGGACATCAGGATGAGGGTAGTGAGAGCACATCAGCCTGGGGAAGGCTATAAAATCATCTCAAAAATATTTGAGCTCCATCAGTCCACTGTGAGGCAAATCATTTACAAATGGTGAGCATTTAACATGACAGCAACTCGGCCTAGAAGTGGACGCCCTTCCAAAATATCCCCAAGAACAATAATAAATCAGGTAAAAGCCAACCCAAACATAACATCTAGAGATTTGCAGACCTCCCTTGCTGCATCTCAGGTAACTGCATGCTTCAACAATAAGAAGAACACTGAATTGAAATGCCATTCATGGGAGGGTTGCTAGGAAGAAGCCTCTGCTGTCAAAAAATAACCAAACTGCCCGTCTTAACTTTGCCAGAGACCACCTGGACAAACCTGAGGGTTTCTGGAAGTCCATTCTCTGGACCGATGAGTCCAAAAATGACCTTTTTGGTCACAATCAACACCGCTATGTTTGGCGAAAACCCAACACTGCCTACCACCAAAATAACCTTATCCCAACAGTCTAGCATGGTGGTGGGAATGTCAAGATCTGGGGCTGCTTTTCTCCTCTGGACCTGGACAACTCCACATCATTAAGGGAACCATGAATTCTGAGGTATACCAGGAGATTCTTGAACAGAACTTCAGGCCATCAGTCAAGGAGCTAAAGCTGGGCCGAAAATGGGTCTTCCAACAAGACAACGACCCAAAGCATTCAAGCAAATCTGCCAAAGAATGGCTCAGGAGAAAGAAGATTTGTGTTTTGGATTAGCCAAGTCAAAGTCCTGCCCTAAATCCAATCGAGATGCTGTGGCAGGACCTGAAGCGGGCAGTTCATGCCAGACACCCCTCAAACTTCATTTAATTGGCAGAGTTCTGTAAGGAGGAGTGGGCAAAAATCCTTCAAAACAGATGTCAGAGACTGATTACTGGCTATAGGAGACGTTTAGTCCAAGTTATTGCTGCTAATGGAGGTGCCACAAGCTATTGACTGAAGGGGGTCACATTCTTTTGCACAGATCAAATCTGAGTTTTTGTTAAATAAACAATGAAAATATATCATATTCTTTTGTTTCTGTCATTTACTTTGAATGTCTTTATTACGAATTGGGGTTTAGATAAGGATTTTATATGTTTAGTTTAATATTTTATAGCAAAATAATGACCAGCCCTGTAGGGTTCACTTACTTTCAAGCAGCACTGTAATTATATATGCAACAAATATTCCACCAACAGGTTTTCGTGCCAATGCACCACAACCAATAAGCAAAGCACACCCACTGGGTACAAATTGGTTGAATCAACGTTGTTTCAATGTAATTTGTCAACGTATTGTGACATCTATGAATCTATGTTTAAAATACATTGGATTTGCAAAAAGTCATAAAAACTATTGTTTTGAGGGTGACATTTCAACCACAGGATTATGTCATCATGGTAACCAATGTTCAACATAAAATATGTTGAATTTGTACCTTTGAAACAACGTTAGATCTTCAACGTTTTATCCACTATAAGAAAAAACAATAGACTGGGCAGCACCTCCTACTAGAGAATTAATATATCTACTATTTGGTTTCTCATCCAGGGTTTTAACCGAGCCCAGCCCTGCTTACCTTTGATCTTTGACACTGACTACTACCAATGTGCAATCGTGAGAATGATTATTGAGCATGTTACACAAAATTAAATAGATTCACTATCGAAGTCATTTCACAGAGAAGATTTAACAGAGCAAATGAAATGTAACCATACTTTATGAATCATACGGTTGAAGTCGGAAGTTTACATACACCTTAGCCAAATACATTTAAACTCTGTTTTTCACAATTCCTGACATTTAATCCTAGTAAAGAATTCCCTGTCTTAGGTCAGTTAGGATCACCACTTTATTTTAAGAATGTGAAATGTCAGAATAATAGTGGAAAGAATTATTTCTTTCAGCTTTTATTTCTTTCATCACATTCCCAGTGGATCAGAAGTTTACATACACTCAATTAGTATTTGGTACCATTGCCTTTAAATTGTTTAACTTGGTTCAAACGTTTCAGGTAGCCTTCCACAATTTTTTTTTTTTTAGTTGTATTTTTTAGTGATCCAATTTACATTTTAGTCATTTAGCAGACGCTCTTATCCAGAGCGATTTACAATTAGTGAGTACATACATTTTTCATACTGGCCCCCCGTGGGAAACGAACCCACAACCCTTGCGTTGCAAGCGCCATGCTCTACCAACTGAGCTACAATAAGTTGGGTGAATTTTGGCCCATTCAACCTGACAGAGCTGGTGTAACTGAGTCAGGTTTGTAGGCCTCCTTGCTCACACACGCTTTTTCAGTTCTGCCCACACATTTTCTATAGGATTGAGGTCAGGGCTTTGTGATTGTCACTCCAATACCTTGACTTTGTTGTCCTTAAGCCATTTTGCCACAACTTTGGAAGTATGCTTGGGGTCATTGTCCATTTGGAAGACCCATTTACGACCAAGCTTTAACTTCCTGACTGATGTTTTGAGATGTTGCTTCAATATATCCACATCATTTTCCTTCCTCATGATGCCATCTATTTTGTGAAGTGCACCAGTCCCTCCTGCAGCAAAGCACCCCCACAGCATGATGCTGCCACCACCGTGCTTCACGGTTGGGATAGTGTTCTTCGGCTTGCAAGTGACCCCCTTTTTCCTCCAAACATAACAATGGTCATTATGGCCAAACAGTTCTATATTTGTTTCATCAGACAAGAGGACATTTCTCCAAACAGTACAATCTTTGTCCCCATGTGCAGTTGCAAACCGTAGTCTGGCTATTTTATGGCGGTTTTGGAGCAGTGGCTTCTTCCTTGCTGAGCGGCCTTTCAGGTTATGTCGATATAGGACTCGTTTTACTGTGGATATAGATTCCTCCAGCACCTGTTTCCTCCAGCATCTTCACAAGGTCCTTTGCTGTTGTTCTGGGATTTAATTGCACTTTTCGCACCAAAGTACGTTCATCTCTAGGAGACAGAACACGTCTCCTTCTTGAGCGGTATGACGACTGCGTGGTCCCATGGTGTTTATACTTGCGTACTATTGTTTGTACAGATGAACATGGTACCTTCAGGCGTTTAGAAATTGCTCCCAATGATGAACCAGACTTGTGGAGGTCTACCATTTTTTTCTGAGGTCTTGGCTGATTTATTTTGATTTTCCCATGATGTCAAGCAAAGAGGCACTGAGTTTGAAGGTAGGCCTTGAAATACATCCACAGGTACACCTCCAATTGACTCAAATGATGTCAATTAGCCTATCAGAAGCTTCTAAAGCCATGACATCATTTTCTGGAATTTTCCAAGCTGTTTAAAGGCACAGTCAACTTAGTGTATGTCAACTTCTGACCCACTGGTATTGTGATACAGTGAATTATAAGTGAAATAATCTGTAGTCTGTAAACAATTGTTGGAAAAATTACTTGTGTCACGCACAAAGTAGATGTCCTAACCGACATGCCAAAACTATAGTTTGTTAACAAGAAATGTGTGGAGTGGTTGGAAAACGAGTTTTAAGTGTATGTAAACTTCCGACTGTATATCATTAATGATACTATTTAGGCTATAGCATTTGCGATGTCATCAAAAGCTATTGTTTAAATTCAACCCAGGATTCAACTAAAAATATACAATAAATATAGCGCTAGGGTTTTAAGCTTTGGTTGATTTCAAAGTTAATAGTTCATATGTTGTTCACATCTCCATCTCAACCAAAAATCAAAGTTAAATAATATGACTAAATCAAATCAAACTTAATTTAAAGTGCATTTAAAGTTTGATTTGATTTAGTCCAATTCTTTAACTTAGATTTTTGTTTGAGATGGAGATGTGAATCCAACATATCAGTTATTAATTTGTAGACAAACTGTAATTACAGCCAGACTAAGTCAGTGGCACAGATGGAACTATCCAAGCAGAAGATACATCTCCTTCAAATGTTGATATTTGGTTGCGTTGACAACGAAACACAATTAAATATCACTTTTGCTATGTACATTTTTTTTTTGACAATTAGAGATCACTGAATTGCTCTGTTTTTTTGTACAGTATGTATAAACAAGTATAAGTCAACATATATTTTCATATTTGCGCTTTTAATATCAAGTTTATAAATATGTTAAAAACTTACAGTGAGAGTATCAGAACAACTCTGGAGGGTGGCATTCACAGCTAAACTATTACAACATTTCTGTCTCATTCTGCCACTCACATGACAATTACTAGAAAATAGGAAGTCTGTTTCACAATCATACCATTTCAGATGAGAGAAATACAGAAATTGACAATTTTGAGGCCATTTGGGAACCTACTAATCACAGTGAGACACTTTCTGCAGAAGTGAGATTAGTAAAAATATATATATATATTTTTAAATACCAGATTGAAACAAACCTTCTATAGTTGGCTAGACTGTAGAAAGAAAAAAGATAGATCGTGAAACTAATAATGACGAGGCTGTGTGAAAAAGCCTATCCCATAAGAGTGATTTCTCTCAAATGGTTGAGAATATGTGGGATTCATTCAACAATTCAGAATAACCTAGGTCACACTTTACATTTTGTTGCACTGATTTGTGAACAGGAATTGCTCAACTGAATTTCTCTGTAAATAAATCTCTTATAGCAAAAGTTTGATTTGATTTGAGTTAGTCCTATTCTTTAACTTAGATTTTTGGTTGAGATGGAGACATGAATCCAACATATCAATTATACATTTGTAGACAAACTGGAATTTAAGACACTAAGTCATTGGCACAGATTGAACTATCCAAGCAGAAGATACATCTCCTTCAAATGTTGATATTTGGTTGCGTTGACAACAAAACACAGTTCAATATCACTTTTTCAATATAGTAAATAGCCTTGTGACAAGTTAACAAATATGTTGGATTCACGTCTCCAACTCAACCAAAAATACAAGTTAAAGAAGAGCCAGTGGCACATATTAAACTATCCAAGCTGTATCTCTGTCACGGTTTCGGCCGAGGCTGCCTCTCTCCCTTGTTCGGGCAGGTTTCGGCGTTCGTCGTCTCCGGAATTCTAGCTGCCACCGCTGTATGTTTCATGTTCGTTTGCTTTTGTCTGTTTGTTTCCACACCTGTTTCTGTTTTGGCGTAATTAGTGTCCTATAAGTTTCTCGTTGTGTTTGTCTAGTGTTGTGTGTAATTATTTTCCGTCAGTTGTGTGTATTGCTCGGTTGAGCTTCTCTCCACTACGCTGGAGTATTATCGCACCTGTTTGTGCGCGGTTACATTTTGTCGCACCTGTTTGTGCGCGGTTACATTTTGTCGCACCTGTTTGTGCGCTGTTTCTTTTCGCCGTTGTGCGTAATTTTCGCCTTCGGGCCAAGTTGTCCTTTTTGCCTATGTATGGGCAGTAATACAAGAGATTGGAATATCGTTCTGAGTCCTGCGTTTGATTCCACCATTACACCTACAGCACGCCCTGACAGAATTACACACCATCTATGGAATCAGCAGGAGCCGAAGCAGCCCAGACGAGACTGGAGGCCCAGGTTCGGGACCAACAAGATCAGCTCCTGCAGATGGGGACCGCCCTGCAGGAGGTGATTTCCACCCTCCGAGGCTGGGGTACGCCTCCACCGCCTCCCGCCCTGCCAGCACCATCGGCCAGCCCGCCCATTCCAGCGCCGGAACCTCGAGGAGTCCGACTATCTCTCCCGAGGGCCTACGACGGAACCGCGGCTGGGTGTCAGGGATTCCTACTCCAGGTGGAGCTATACCTGGCCACAGTGCACCCGGCACCTTCAGGGCATGAGAGCGTGTCCGCCTGATCTCCTGCCTGGCCGGAAAAGCGTTGGAGTGGGCCAACGCGGAGTGGAGGAAGATCGACGCCACGACGATTACTTACAACGAGTTCTCCCGCCGCTTCAGGGCGGTGTTTGACCATCCCCCGGAGGGGAAAGCGGCGGGGGAGCGTCTGGTCTTCCTCCGGCAGGGGAGGAGAAGTGCCCAGGAATTCGCGCTCGAATTCCGTGACTCTAGCGGCAGATGCAGGGTGGAATGATCGGGCCCTCATCGATCTATACAGATGTAGCCTACGAGAGGACGTCCGTCGGGGAGCTGGCTTGTAGGGACACCAGCCTCTCTTTCGACCAGCTGGTTGACATGTCCATCAGGCTGGATAACCTACTGGCTACCCGCGGACGTCCTGCGGAGGGTCCGTCCATTTCACCCTCCAGCGCCTCCGAGCCGTGTCCTATGGAGCTCGGGGCGCTGGCGCTAGAGAGAGGAGGAGTCGGCAGGCTAGGGGGTCCATCCACTGCACCAACTGTGGTCGGGGGAGGACACACCGCGGCTAGGTGCTGGGGATGGCCTCCTAGGGGAGATGACGACAGGTCCCGCACTGGGGATTCCCTCCAGGTGAGTAGGCGCCCCACTCACCCAGAGCTCACTGTTGCCCATTTTTGTATGCCTGTACGTTTTCCACAGGTAGCACCTCATTCCCAGCATAAGGCGCTGGTAGATTCAGGCGCGGCTGGGAATTTTATTGATAAAAAGTTTTGTTTAGCGTTAGGGATTCCCCTCATTCCTGTTGATGTTCCTTTTCCCGTTCACGCCCTAGATAGTCGTCCGTTGGGTACGGGCTTAATCAGGGAGGTCACGGCGCCACTTAGGATGTGTGCGCAGGGGGGATCATCAGGAGATGATTCAGCTGTTCCTGATTGACTCTCCTGCGTATCCGGTGGTGCTGGGCATGCCCTGGTTGAGTACCCATAACCCAGCTATTTCGTGGCAGGAGAGGGCTCTGATGGAGTGGTCTGCTCAGTGTGTGGGTAGATGTTTGGGCGTTTCCGTAGGGGGCTACCTCGGTGGAGAGTCCAAACCAGGTGCCCGCATTGCACGTTCCACCTGAGTATGGGGATTTGGCTATTGCGTTTAGTAAGGCGAGGGCGACGCGGTTGCCACCCCATAGGCAGGGAGATTGTGCGATAGACCTCCAGGCAGGAGCTGCGCTCCCACGGAGCCATGTGTATCCTCTGTCTCAGGAGGAGAAGAAAGCTATGGAGATTTACATAGACGAATCGCTGAGACAAGGATACATACGGCCTTCCACTTCCCCTGCGTCCTCGAGTTTCTTTTTCGTGAAGAAAAAGGATGGTGGTTTGCGCCCGTGCATCGATTACCGTGGTCTCAATCAGATTACGGTGAAGTATAGTTATCCACTCCCGCTGATTGCGACCATGACTGAGTCGTTGCATGGGGCGCGTTTCTTCACGAAATTAGATCTCAGGAGCGCGTACAACTTGGTGCGCATCAGGGAGGGTGATGAATGGAAAACAGCCTTTAGTACCACCTCGGGCCATTACGAGTATCTGGTCATGCCATACGGGTTGATGAACGCTCCGTCAGTTTTCCAATCATTTGTGGATGAGATCTTCAGGGACATGCAGGGGCAGGGGGTGGTGGTGTACATTGATGACATTCTCGTGTACTCACCTACCCGTGTCGAGCATGTGGCCCTGGTGCGTAGAGTGTTGCGGAGGCTGGTGGAGCACGACCTGTATGTGAAGGCAGAGAAGTGTCTGTTTTTCCAGGAGTCGGTCTCCTTTTTGGGTTATCAGTTGTCTGCGTCAGGGGGTGAAGATGGAGGTAGACCGGGTGTCGGCCGTGCGTAATTGGCAAACACCAACCACTGTGAAGGAGGTGCAGCAGTTTTTGGGGTTTGCAAATTACTACAGGAGGTTTATCCGGGGTTTTGGACAGGTGGCAGCTCCCATCACGTCTCTGTTGAAGGGGGGTCCGGTGCGTCTGCAGTGGTCGGCCGAGGCGGACAGGGCGTTTGGGAGGCTGAAGGACCTGTTTACCTCGGCCCCGGTGCTGGCGCATCCGGATCCCTCTTTGCCGTTCCAGGTAGAGGTGGACGCGTCGGAGGCCGGTTTAGGAGCCGTGCTTTCACAACGGTCTGGCGCGCCACCTAAACTCCGCCCCTGTGCTTTTTATTCTAAGAAGCTCAGTCCGGCGGAGCGGAACTATGACGTAGGGGACAGGGAGCTGTTAGCCGTGGTACAGGCTCTAAAGGTGTGGAGGCACTGGCTTGAGGGGGCTCAACACCCTTTCCTCATTTTGACGGACCACCGTAACCTGGAGTACATCCGGGCGGCGAGGAGGCTGAACCCTCGCCAGGCAAGATGGAGTATGTTCTTGACCAGGTTTACTTTTAAGATCACGTACATCCCTGGGTCACAGAATGGCAAGGCAGATGCGCTGTCTCGGCGGTATGACACGGAGGAGAGGTCCGTGGAGCCCACTCCCATACTGCCTGAGTCGTGTCTGGTGGCACCGGTAGTGTGGGAGGTCGATGCTGAACTCGAGCGGGCGTACGCACCGACCCTAGTCCACCACAGTGCCCGGAGGGTCGGAGGTACGTTCCGCTCGAGGTTCGGGATCGATTGATCTATTGGGCTCACACGTCACCCTCCTCTGGACATCCGGGTATCGGCCGGACAGTGCACTGTCTTAGTGCCAAGTACTGGTGGCCCACGTTGGCAAGGGATGTGAGGGTTTATTTTTCCTCCTGCTCGGTGTGCGCCCAGTGTAAGGCGCCTAGACATCTACCTAGGGGTAAGTTGCTACCCCTGCCCGTTCCACAACGACCATGGTCCCACCTCTCAGTGGACTTTATAACAGACCTTCCCTCTCCCAAGGGAATACTACCATCCTGGTCGTTGTGGACCGGTTCTCTAAGGCCTGTCGTTTGCTCCCCATGCCGGGTCTTCCTACTGCCCTACAAACTGCCGAGGCACTGTTTACCCATGTGTTCCGGCACTACGGGGTACCCGAGGACATTGTGGCTGATCGGGGTCCCCAATTCACCTCCAGAGTCTGGAGAGCGTTTATGGAGCGGTTGGGGGTCTCGGTGAGCCTCACCTCGGGTTACCACCCGGAGAGTAATGGGCAGGTGGAACGCGTAAACCAGGATGTGGGTAGGTTTCTCAGAACATACTGCCAGGACCGGCCGGAGGAGTGGTCAAGGTACGTTCCCTGGGCCGAGATGGCCGGTGTACGCACCTGGTGATCGAGTCTGGCTCTCTACCAGAAACCTGCCCCTCCGCCTGCCCTGTCGGAAACTGGGTCGGCGGTTTGTAGGGCCATTTAAAGTCCTGAGAAGGTTGAACGAGGTATGTTATAGATTACAGCTACCTGTGGAGTATAAGTGTATTAACCCCTCGTTCCATGTGTCCCTTCTCAGGCCGGTGGTAGCGGGCCCACTCCAAGAAAATGAGATCTTGGAGACTCCTCCGCCCCCGTTGGACATCGAGGGGCACCGGCGTACTCCGTGAGATCCATCTTGGATTCGAGACGTCGGATGGGGGTCTCCAGTATCTAGTGGAGTGGGAGGGGTACGGTCCGGAGGAGCGGTGCTGGGTGCCGAGGAGAGACGTTTTGGACCCGTCGCTCCTGACGGAATTCCATCGGGGGCATCCGACGCGCCCTGCTCCGCGTCCTCCTGGTCGTCCCCGAGGCCGGAGTCGGCGCACGTCTGGAGCCGCGCGTCAAGGGGGGGGTACTGTCACGGTTTCGGCCGAGGCTGCCTCTCTCCCTTGTTCGGGCAGGTTTCGGCGTTCGTCGTCTCCGGAATTCTAGCTGCCACCGCTGTATGTTTCATGTTCGTTTGCTTTTGTCTGTTTGTTTCCACACCTGTTTCTGTTTTGGCGTAATTAGTGTCCTATAAGTTTCTCGTTGTGTTTGTCTAGTGTTGTGTGTAATTATTTTCCGTCAGTTGTGTGTATTGCTCGGTTGAGCTTCTCTCCACTACGCTGGAGTATTATCGCACCTGTTTGTGCGCGGTTACATTTTGTCGCACCTGTTTGTGCGCGGTTACATTTTGTCGCACCTGTTTGTGCGCTGTTTCTTTTCGCCGTTGTGCGTAATTTTCGCCTTCGGGCCAAGTTGTCCTTTTTGCCTATGTATGGGCAGTAATACAAGAGATTGGAATATCGTTCTGAGTCCTGCGTTTGATTCCACCATTACACCTACAGCACGCCCTGACAATCTCCTTTAAATGTTGATATTTGGTTGCATTGTTAACCAAACATAATTAAATATTACTTTTTGAATAGAGTAAATAGCCTAAAGAATAACACATCCATGGCCACATTGAGGTTCCTTTAACTATAATGTCCTCTTATGTAATAATAGAAAGAGTGCATGTGCAAGATAATATAGCATGCAAAGGTTGCAGGTCTGTGGAGAGCTTCACAATTGTTCCAATAAAAAATCTCAAACAGCATTGACCACATGTCCTATGCATAGTGTACGTACGTTTAATGTAATCTCAACTACAATCCAGATCATTTGATTGTGCTATAAGATAAAGTGCAGTGATAACACAATAAGTTGTTGTATAAATATACAAAATATCTGACATTGTTTTCCCATTTGAACTTTGCTGTGCTTTTAAATTGTTGAAGCGCAGTGATAACACATTTAGGTGACAACTAAACCAAAAATCGGACATTGTTTTTTCATTAGAATTTGGTTGTGCTTTTAGATGGTTGAAAGCATAATGATAACACATCGGGAATTCAACTAACTTTTGGCTGTCTTTTTGACTGAGTGAATGTAGGTTGTAATCTCATCAATCAACATCTCAACCAAATATTATCAAATTTTCCACATTTAAATGATGTGATGTGCCCAGTGTTTACCACTTTCAACCTGGTCTCATAGACTAGACGTAACATAGTAAATGTAAATCCGTATGATATGTTGCGTTTGGTATAGTTACATAAGACAGATGGTTACCTAAAGTGGCAATATGTAAGTTTTTGGGCGACCCGACCAAATTCACATAGAAATATGAGTTATAGATCTATCATTCTACTTGAACGCAAATCTAAGAAGCAGTAGATCTGTTCTATGTGCGCTATTTCTATGCTTCCCATTCTTAAATTTTGGTTTTGTATTTTTTACTTTCGGTTTTGTACACCAGCTTCAAACAGCTGAAACAACAATATATTTGGTTAAGGAAAATATATTCTCTACACTATACTATCTTATTTTGTCACGTAAACTGAAATTAGGCCAACTATTAGAGTTTTAGCAACCAGGAAATAGCAGAGCGATTTCTGCATAGTGCAACTTTAAGGCAAAAACGAAAGTTGGGTGGTCACTTGAAAACAATAATGGAATTATTCATTGCAAGGTGGTATTGTAGGCTAGTCTAGGTAGGATCATTGCATTGCCCCACAACAAGATCAATAGGGGAACGTTTTGAACTGGGTGTCTCGAGTCTTCACTGTTTTTTTCATGCGCAATGACGCACCATGGCCTTTCTGCTTATTTTGAAAATTGGTGCAGCTTTGAATGAATTCATGATTCCTATGACTGTTAGTTAGCATATTGCAGATCTGGACAAACGATCCATCCTACCACTATTGTCACTATGAATGATGGATAGAGGGCAGGATAGACTATAATGACCTGTGTAGTATAGTTAGCGCGCGTAAAGGCGTAGTGCATAAGGGAAGTACCAAAACACTTTGATATAGGGAAGGCCGAAGCGCATGCAAGCAGATGAGAACATTTGTCTAGGTTGCAAGAAATGTTGTAGTAAAACCTTCAAAAGGGCGAATGTAAACCCGGGGGGAAAAAGCACTACCATCCCGTTTCCGAATCAAAAACCACACAACCCTCCCCAAAGCTATAAAAAATTTAGACAACCCTCCCCTATTTTGGACCCCCTCTAAAGTGGTCATGGAGGGCATAAAATACATGTTAGAATAACAATTAATTGAAATTAATTTGGACACAAAACTGTACAGCATAGATATTTATGCTTACCTTCCACAACTATTATTGCAGTCCCCTAATAGATCAAATGTACACAGGTGTAAATCATTTAAACCATCATCAAATCCTTGAGGTTTGCAGCATCTAACTTTCATTTTTATTAATAATAGGTTTGTTTCCGTTGAACACCGAGATATAAAATAAATTGTTGTTTGGGGCAAATAAGTGTATACATTTTGTCAATGAAATCGGACTCACTATCTACAAGCTTAGAATATTCCAAAACTCCCCAATAAGGTCAAATTACTTGTAAAACTTTCGAGCTCAGGCATCTTCAGCATGAACAAATGTTCAAGGTCTGGCCGCCAGTTTATGTTGCTTTCAAGACAACTGGGAACTTGGGAAAAAACGAGGTCAAATCATGATGTTAGTGATCTTCAGGTCAGAGCTTTAGGAAGAGTCCCGAGTTGGAATTCCGAGTTGGGTGAGCTTTCAAAATGATTAAAAACAATGCAAATAGTCTGGGTGGCCATTTGATTACCTGTTCAGGAGTCTTATGGCTTGGGGGTAGAAGCTGTTAAGAAGCCTTTTGGACCTAGACTTGGCGCTCTGGTACCACTTGCCATGCGGTAGCAGAGAGAACAGTCTATGACTAGGGAACAGTCTATGACTAGGGTGGTTGGAGTCTTTCACAATTTTTAGGGCCTTCCTCTGACACCGCCTGGTATATAGGTCCTGGATGGCAGGAAGCTTGGCCCCAGTGATGTACTGGGCCGTACGCACTACCCTCTGTAGTGCCTTGCAGTTGGAGGCCGAGCAGTTGCCATACCAGGCAGTGATGCAACCAGTCAGGATGCTCTCGATGGAGCAGCTGTATAACTTTTTGAGGATCTGAGGACCCATGCCAAGTCTCCTGAGAGGGAATAGGCTTTGTCATGCCCTCTTCACGACTGTCTTGCTGTGTTTGGACCATGATAGTTTGTTGGTGATGTGGACACCAAGGAACTTGAAGCTCTCAACCTGCTCCACTATAGCCCGTCGATGAGAATGGGGGCGTGCTCGGTCCTCTTCTTTTTCCTGTAGTCCACAATCATCTCCTTTGTCTTGATCACGTTGAGGGAGAGGTTGTTATCCTGGCACCACACGACCAGGTCTCTGACCTCCTCCCTATAGGCTGTCTCATCGTTGTCAGTGATCAGGCCTACCACTGTTGTGTCGTCGGCAAACTCTTCCAGGGAGTTGAGTGCAGACTAGAGGTTTTCAAATGAACCTCTGACTCCTTCGAGTCTCTATGCAGTCCATGCTTCAAAAATATAAATTCTTAAACCCTTACCCTGTACCTACAGTGGGGGAAAAAAGTATTTAGTCAGCCACCAATTGTGCAAGTTCTCCCACTTAAAAAGATGAGAGAGGCCTGTAATTTTCATCATAGGTACACGTCAACTATGACAGACAAAATAAGAAAAAAAAATCCAGAAAATCACATTGTAGGATTTTTTATGAATTTATTGGCAAATTATGGTGGAAAATAAGTATTTGGTTAATAACAAAAGTTTCTCAATACTTTGTTATATACCCTTTGTTGGCAATGACACAGGTCAAACGTTTTCTGTAAGTCTTCACAAGGTTTTCACACACTGTTGCTGGTATTTTGGCCCATTCCTCCATGCAGATCTCCTCTAGAGCAGTGATGTTTTGGGGCTGTCACTGGGCAACACGGACTTTCAACTCCCTCCAAAGATTTTCTATGGGGTTGAGATCTGGAGACTGGCTAGGCCACTCCAGGACCTTGAAATGCTTCTTACGAAGCCACTCCTTCGTTGCCCGGGCGGTGTGTTTGGGATCATTGTCATGCTGAAAGACCCAGCCACGTTTCATCTTCAATGCCCGTGCTGATGGAAGGAGGTTTTCACTCAAAATCTCACGATACATGGCCCCATTCATTCTTTCCTTTACACGGATCAGTCGTCCTGGTCCCTTTGCAGAAAAACAGCCCCAAAGCATGATGTTTCCACCCCCATGCTTCACAGTAGGTATGGTGTTCTTTGGATGCAACTCAGCATTCTTTGTCCTCCAAACACGACGAGTTGAGTTTTTACCAAAAAGTTATATTTTGGTTTCATCTGACCATATGACATTCTCCCAATCCTCTTCTGGATCATCCAAATGCACTCTAGCAAACTTCAGACGGGCCTGGACATGTACTGGCTTAAGTAGGGGGACACGTCTGGCACTGCAGGATTTGAGTCCCCGGCGGCGTAGTGTGTTACTGATGGTAGGCTTTGTTACTTTGGTCCCAGCTCTCTGCAGGTCATTCACTAGGTCCCCCCGTGTGGTTCTGGGATTTTTGCTCACCGTTCTTGTGATAATTTTGACCCCACGGGGTGAGATCTTGCGTGGAGCCCCAGATCGAGGGAGATTATCAGTGGTCTTGTATGTCTTCCATTTCCTAATAATTGCTCCCACAGTTGATTTCTTCAAACCAAGCTGCTTACCTATTGCAGATTCAGTCTTCCCAGCCTGGTGCAGGTCTACAATTTTGTTTCTGGTGTCCTTTGACAGCTCTTTGGTCTTGGCCATAGTGGAGTTTGGAGTGTGACTGTTTGAGGTTGTGGACAGGTGTCTTTTATACTGATAACAAGTTCAAACAGGTGCCATTAATACAGGTAACGAGTGGAGGACAGAGGAGCCTCTTAAAGAAGAAGTTACAGGTCTGTGAGAGACAGAAATCTTGCTTGTTTGTAGGTGACCAAATACTTATTTTCCACCATAATTTGCAAATAAATTCATAAAAAATCCTACAATGTGATTTTCTGGATTAAAAAATTCTCAATTTGTCTGTCATAGTTGACGTGTACCTATGATGAAAATTACAGGCCTCTCTTATCGTTTTAAGTGGGAGAACTTGCACAATTGGTGGCTGACTAAATACTTTTTTTCCCCACTGTATGTTTGTCCTCTGTTGTTGCATGCCTTTCTTTGTTTGAAGAAATCCATGCTTTTTAATAAAACGTTAATCAAATACAAACACCGTTTCCTCATTGCAATTGCTCTAAGATGTCAACTCAGCGTGAATGTCCATGTGCCAATTGAATCTCAATGAGGTTGCATTTGATTAACATTTTATATAAAAAAGTTTCAGCAAACAAAGAAAGGCATGCAACAGAGGACAAACATAGGTACCCTGTAAGGGTTTAAGAATGTACTTTTTTAAAGTATCGACTGCATAGCGAGTGGAAGGAGTCGGAGGTTCATAAAAAAAAACTCTAGTCGCCGCTTAACTCCGTGAAGGAGTTGAGGTACTTGGCTATTCTTTGACCTAGCCTTCTTCAGTGATGAAAGAAACACGAAAGTAAAAAATACATCATCTCTGCAAATTCATGATATACATAATTGATGCAAATAGGTGAGTAACTTTTGCCTTTGCATGGAACCTATTCATAGGTGTGTGCACTGTACAAGTCTACATTAGAACGCAATGGTTGTAGGCCTACACAGATAAGACATACTGATCTACACTGAACAAAAATATAAATGCAACATGCAACAATTTCAACGATTTTACTGAGTTACAGTTCATATAAGGATATCAATCAATTGAAATAAATTCATTAGGCCCTAATCTATGGATTTCACATGACTGGGCAGGGGCATAGGCCCACCCACTTGGGAGCCAGGCCCACCCATGGCTGTGCCCCTGCCCAGTCATCACTGGAGAACCAGGCCCAGCAAATTAGATGAGTTTTTCCCCACAAAATGGCTTTATTACAGATAGAAATACTCCTCAGTTTCATCAGTTGTCTGGGTGGCTGGTCTCAGACGATCCCGCAAGTGAAGAAGCCAGAGGTGGAGGGCCTGGGCTGGTGTGGTTATACGTGGTCTGTGGTTGTGAGGCCGGTTGGGCGTACTGCCAAATTATCTAAAGCAACTTTGGAGGTGGCTTATGGTAGAGAAATTAACATTAAATTATCTGGCAACAGCTCTGGTGGACATTCCTGCAGTAGGCATGCCAATTGCACGTTCCTTTAAAACTTGAGGCATCTGTGTCTTGTGTTGTGTGACAAAATTGCACATTTTAGAGTGGCCTTTTATTGTCCCCAGCACAAGGTGAACCTGTGTAAGGATCATGCTGTTTAATCAGCTTCTTGATATGCCACACCTGTCAGGTGGATGGATTATCTTGGCTACAGAGAAATGCTCACTAACAGGGATGTAAACAAATTTGTGCACAACATTTGAGAGAAATAAGCTTTTTGTGCATATGGAAAATTTCTGGGATCTTTTATTTCAGCTCATGAAACATGGGACCAACACTTTACATGTTGCGTTTATATTTTTGTTCAGTATAATTATGCAGGTCTGAGTTAAATTTGGGAAAGGTACAGCATGTGTATGCAGCATGAAATCCCCGCTAGGATACGACTATCAAAGTGTTTACTTCCCCCTGGGGTTATGTTGTTGAATTGCACCCTAATTCTGCTGCATTACTGTAAACTCACCACTAAGTGGTAGCACATACACACTTTCAGCAGCAGTGGCACAGTGCAGATGGTTTTAAAGGTCCAATGCAGCCGTATTTATCTCAATTTCAAATCATTTCTGGGTAACAATTAATAATAAAATAATAATATGCCATTTAGCAGATGCTTTTATCCAAAGCGACTTACAGTCATGTGTGCATACAGTAAGTACCTTACTGTGATTGTTTTAAATTAAAATGGTCAAATAGAAACAAAAAAAGCTTATTGGTAAAGAGAAGTTTCTCAAGCAATAATTTTGCTAGGATTGTCTGGGAGTGGTGTGATTGGGGAGGGAAAAACTTAAAATTCGTCTGTTATTGCCAGTGAGGTTTGGAACTCTTTCTTATTGGTCTATTAACCAACTGGCCAAAACTCCATCCCACCAAAACAGCCAGTCTTTTTAAACAGCTCTAACACCAAATGTGCATTATCATCTTTTTCCCAATTGCACGGTTTTATACCAACTTCATAGCGTGGAAATATATAAAACACAGGAAAATCTCATTTCTGACTGCACTTGGCCTTTAATGAAGCTCCCAGTTCGCAGACCTTGGTGCTGGTGCCAGCTGGTTGATGTGAGTTGGCAGAAACGGGGCACTTCAAAACGCACTGGAGTAAAAGCTAAATAATGAAGTTAGCACAGGGGAATTGGATAAAACATGAAATTATGCCCAAAAGAGTTTGAACACCCTCAGTGTGTGCAAATTGTGCAATACAACATGTTCACATTATTAATGTCACTGTAGATTTAAGCTAAACGCATGCCACTGGTCACTGCTTGGTCACAATATCATTCAGACCAGTGTTTTGTTGCAAAATGGTGTACAGTGCTATTTGGTTCATAAGCCAGAGATACTATAGACCAATTTTTATTTCTTCCTGAGTGTAGACTGTTTTAAATACCTGGGTTTGTAGTTTATGTGATAACATACACATAGCCACGGGAAGCAGGGGTGCTGCAGCACCCCCTGATAAATCTACAAATATGCAGTGCATTCGGAAAGTATTCAGACCCCTTGACTTTTGCCACATTTTGTTACGTTACAGCCTTATTCTAAAATGGATTAAATTGTTCCCAATACATTTACATTTTAGTCATTTAGCAGACGCTCCTATCCAGAGCGACTTACAGTTAGTGAATACATTTTTTTTTTATATACTGGCCCCCCGTGGGAATCAAACCCACAACCCTGGCGTTGCAAACGCCATGCTCTATCAACTGAGCTACATCCCTGCCGGCCATTCCCTCCCCTACCCTGGACGACGCTGGGCCAATTGTGCGCCGCCCATAAGTCTCCCGGTCGCGGCCGGCTGCGACAGAGCCTGGATTCGAACCAGGATCTCTAGTGGCACAGTTAGCACTGTGATGCAGTGCCTTAGACCACTGCGCCACTCAGGAGTACCTTACACACACCACACCCCATAATGACAAAGCAAAAACAGGTTGTTAGAAATGTTAGCAAATTTATTAAAAATAAAAACGGAAATATCACATTAATGTAGTCAGACCCTTTACTCAGTACTTTGTTGAAGCACCTTTGGCAGCGATTACAGCCTCAAGTCTTTTTGGGGATGACACTACAAGCTTGGCACACCTGTATTCGGGGAGTTTCTTCCCTTCTTCTCTGCAGATCCTCTCAAGCTCTGTCAGGTTGGATGGGGAGCGTCGCTGCACAGCTATTTTCAGGTCTCTCCAGAGATGTTCGATCGGGTTCAAGTCCGGGCTCTGGTTGGGCCACTCAAGGACATTCAGACTTGTCCCGAAGCCACCCCTGCGTTGTCTTGGCTGTGTGCTTAGGGTCGTTGTCCTGTTGGAAAGTGAACCCTCGCCCCAGTCTGAAATCTGGACCTCTGTACTTTCCTCCGTTAATCTTTCCCTCGATCCTGGCTAGTCTCCCAGTCCCTGCCGCTGAAAAACATCCCTACAGAATGATGCTGCCACCACCATGCTTCACCGTAGGGAGGGTGCCAGGTTTCCTCCAGATGTGACGCTTGGCATTCAGGCCAAAGAGTTCAATCTTTGTTTCATCAGACCAGATAATCTTGTTTCTCATGGTCTGATAGTCTTTAGGTGCCTTTTGGCAAACTCCAAGCGGGCTGTCATGTGCCTTTTACTGAGGAGTGGCTTCCATCTGGCCACTCTGCCATAAAAGGCCTGATTGGTGGAGTGCTGCAGAGATGGTTGTCATTCTGGAAGGTTCTTCCATCTCCACAGAGGAACTGCTAAGCTCTGTCAGAGTGACCATCGGGTTCTTGGTCACCTCCCTGACCAAGGCCCTTCTCCCCCGATTGCTCAGTTTGGCCGGGCGGCTAGCTCTAGGAAGTGTCTTGGTGGTTCCAAACTTCTTCCATTTAAGAATGATGGAGGCCACTGTGTTTTTGGGGACCTTCAATGCTGCAGACGTTTTTTGGTACCCTTCCCCAGATCTGTGTCTCGCCACAATCCTGTCTCGGCGCTCTACGTACAATTCCTTCGACCTTATGGCTTGGTTTTTTCTCTGACATGCACTGTCAACTGTGAGACCTTATATAGACAGGTGTGTGCCTTTCCAAATCATGTCCAATCAATAGAATTTACCACAGGTGGACTCCAATCAAGTTGTAGAAACATCTCAATGATGATCAATGGAAACAGGTTGCACCTGAGCTCAATTTTCTGAATATTTATGTAAATGAGGTATCCTTTTTTTTCTCTCTCTTTGTCATTATGGGGTATTGTGTGTAGCTTGATGAAAAATAAATATATATATATCCATTTTAGAATAAGGTTGTAACGTAACAAAATTTGGGAAAAGTCAAGGGGTCTGAATACTTTCCGAATGCTCTGTGTATATACAGTGGGGAAAAAAAGTATTTAGTCAGCCACCAATTGTGCAAGTTCTCCAACTTAAAAAGATGAGAGAGGCCTGTACTTTTCATCATAGGTACACATCAACTATGACAGACAAATTTAGAAAAAAAATCCAGAAAATCACATTGTAGGATTTTTTATGAATTTATTTGCAAAATATGGTGGAAAATAAGTATTTGGTCACCTACAAACAAGCAAGATTTCTGGCTCTCACAGACCTGTAACTTCTTCTTTAAGGAGGCTCCTCTGTCCTCCACTCATTACCTGTATTAAAGGCACCTGTTTGAACTTGTTATCAGTATAAAAGACACCTGTCCACAACCTCAAACAGTCACACTCCAAACTCCACTATGGCCAAGACCAAAGAGCTGTCAAAGGACACCAGAAACAAACTTGTAGACATGCACCAGGCTGGGAAGACTGAATCTGCAATAGGTAAGCAGCTTGGTTTGAAGAAATCAACTGTGGGAGCAATTATTAGGAAATGGAAGACATACAAGACCACTGATAATCTCCCTCGATCTGGGGCTCCACGCAAGATCTCACCCCGTGGGGGTCAAAATGATCACAAGAACGGTGAGCAAAAATCCCAGAACCACACGGGGGGACCTAGTGAATGACCTGCAGAGAGCTGGGACCAAAGTAACAAAGCCTACCATCAGTAACACACTACGCCGCCAGGGACTCAAATCCTGCAGTGCCAGACGTGTCCCCCTGCTTAAGCCAGTACATGTCCAGGCCCGTCTGAAGTTTGCTAGAGTGCATTTGGATGATCCAGAAGAGGATTGGGAGAATGTCATATGGTCAGATGAAACCAAAATATAACTTTTTGGTCAAAACTCAACTCGTCGTGTTTGGAGGACAAAGAATGCTGAGTTGCATCCAAAGAACACCATACCTACTGTGAAGCATGGGGGTGGAAACATCATGCTTTGGGGCTGTTTTTCTGCAAAGGGACCAGGACGACTGATCCGTGTAAAGGAAAGAATGAATGGGGCCATGTATCGTGAGATTTTGAGTGAAAACCTCCTTCCATCAGCAAGGGCATTGAAGATGAAACGTGGCTGGGTCTTTCAGCATGACAATGATCCCAAACACACCGCCCGGGCAACGAAGGAGTGGCTTCGTAAGAAGCATTTCAAGGTCCTGGAGTAGCCTAGCCAGTCTCCAGATCTCAACCCCATAGAAAATCTTTGAAGGGAGTTGAAAGTCTGTGTTGCCCAGTGACAGCCCCAAAACATCACTGCTCTAGAGGAGATCTGCATGGAGGAATGGGCCAAAATACCAGCAACAGTGTGTGAAAACCTTGTGAAGACTTACAGAAAACGTTTGACCTGTGTCATTGCCAACAAAGGGTATATAACAAAGTATTGAGAAACTTTTGTTATTGACCAAATACTTATTTTCCACCATAATTTGCAAATAAATGTATTAAAAATCCTACAATGTGATTTTCTGGAGAAAAAAAAAATTCTGGATTTTTTTTTCTTATTTTGTCTGTCATAGTTGACGTGTACCTATGATGAAAATTACAGGCCTCTCTCATCTTAAGTGGGAGAACTTGCAAAATTGGTGGCTGACTAAATACTTTTTTCCCCCACTGTGTGTATATATATATAATAAATAAAACTTTAAAAAGTTCCAACATTTGTAATTTATTACTCCTGTCGACAGCACTGTATGAGCAGAGGAAAATACTCCCACCCCCTCCCACCCCTGTCAACAGCACCCCCAAACCAAAACATCTTCCCGCGGCCACCTTCTGTGCAGAGCCTTCCCTCCTTGCATCATGATCTCTAGTAGATCATGTATAATTGATGACCGGATCAAGGGATCAGTTCAGGGTAGAAATACTCTGATGAATCTTCAGAGGATAAGATGAGAGGAGCTCTATGATTTAAAAAAAGACTATGTTTCTAGAAAACAAAGAGGATTTATTTTGTTCTCATTTTAAAAAGTGTGTTATGGAAAACCACAACCAGATTAAACCCAACAACGTGCAATGCTACTCCGAGGAACATACCGGAATCTAGACACTGGAATTATAGTCCTGGGATATGGCTCTCACTCCAGACACAGAGACAGGGAATAGATTCAGAAATTGGGATAGAGCCAGAACTCTGAGTAACCAATGGACAGTGTAAATATCAATGGTTCAGGACATGACATACTATATTACTCAAGGTCCCGGCCAGCCACATAGAACCAACCCACATTTGGCTTTTTAAAGAGACAGAGACCAAAGCACAGAAAATATCAGGTTTAACACAGAAGCTGCATTGAAAAGGCATCAGGCCTGGCCCCTATCATCATCATCATAATCATCACAGTGATAAGTAGCTTACAGAGTGGGTGGAGCCAGAGCTGCATTGTTCACTCCCCCCCCATCTCTGTCCAATCAGACGATAGCATCAAAGGCATTTAGAATGTTCATTTTGTTCTGTTCTCATTGTAAAAAGGCTAAAAATATTAAACATTTCAGAGAAAACGCATAAAATGTAGTGTTCAAATCTGTCTGAACCATTTGGTATAAGTACATTCCTTTGTTCAGCCCACTCTGAACAGAGCTTAATTCGTATTTTACAAAAATGACATTATCATCAATATTAAAGGACGAATCACAAATTAGGTTTGTGTGTATCACGTCAGAGGTTACCTTTCCCCAGATCCATCAAAGACTGCCAGAGGACATTGCTCACACAGTTAGCAATGTTTTTTCTCATTTTGTCTGTCATAGTTGATGTGTACCTATGATGAAAATTACAGGCCTCTCTCATCTTTTTAAGTGGGAGAACTTGCACAATTGGTGGCTGACTAAATACTTTTTTCCCCACTGTATTTCCTATGGGAGAGAGCGCACATCACCCTTATAGACTAGACCCGTGGCAGTTCTACTACATCTGTTAATAGACTATATAAAGTACATAAGTCACCATTTCTCCAGTACACAGAAACAAGAGGCAGTCCTGCAGTTCATAACCATTCCTTTGTAGAAATGAACCACCCTTCACAGGCACACACACACTAAAACAGACCAAGACACAGATACCCATTCTGTGTGTATTACACTTAAACATAAAAAAAAACATTTTATCCCTTTTGTATCTTCTTTTTTTTCAATTAAAAAACATTTCATCACTTGACAGTACAGTACAATACAGGTACACACAGACAACGCGCTCTAACATGGAGAACACCCCCTCCCCCCGTACGTACACAGACATACCCACACAAGTGACATTCCTCTCAGTGTGTGTGTGGATCAATGTGTATCATAGTGGCTTGGGGGGTGGGAGTGAGACTGTGTGTGGATCAGAGCCAGAGGTCTTCAGGGAGAATTAGTTTTTAATACTGTCAGTTTGTTAGTGTAATAAAAGTGACGTAAGTACGACTCAGCAAAAGACAGGGAACCATTCGGGGGAACCCTCTTTTCACTATAAAGTTTATAAATAATCTTACCACCTGCATAGTGCAGTTCAATGTCCTATTGAGATTGGCAACCACACAAAGATCAGTGTCCGCAATAAACCTGTATGTGACTGGTGCTGCTTCCTCTGTAGCCACCATCTGATTGGTCAGTCCCAGATGTCTTGCTTTCCTGTAATTTGTCCATTACTACTGTAGTGGCACACTGGCATCGTTTAGAAACACAATTTCCCTCAAGGAGCTCCTCCCAAACTCCAAAGGACATTCAGCCATTTGTTGACAAGTGAGAGAGGATGAGAGACAGGAGGGTGGTGGGGTGTAAGGCTACATTGTAAACCCCGCCCATTTAATCTATCGCTATGACAACGTCACACAGTTCCAAAGTCCCAAGCTCAGTGTGGGTGGTGCCAATCCCACAGAGTGAGGGGAACTAACTCAGATTGGGTGGAGCCTAGCTTAACATGGGAGGAGTCTAGCTCAGTGTGGGAGGAGCATGCGTTCCAGAGCACACTGCAGGTGCTCCCAGTTCTTCCAGATGACCGCCAGTAGGGACAAACCCACGCAGGTGAGTGCCAGGTGCACGCGGCTCCGCAGGAGGGGCGCGGTGAACTTGGCCGCCGTGGAAACGCACACCAGGATCACCGTGACGATGGCCAGCATGATGTTGATGCATTTTCCCAGCAGCACCTTGGCGTCTGTGTTCTCCACTTGTACCGTCTGCTGCTGCTGCTGCTGGAGCTCCAGCTTAGAGACACGCGTCTGACACGACTCCAGAGCCTCCTGTAAACACAGAAACACACACGCATTCAGTTAACATTTGACACACAGGCTTAGATAAAGTTACTGACTATATACAGCTTAGATAGATGTGTAGGGGGCATGTTTGTAGAGGGCATGTTTGTTGATCTGTGTTTGTGTTTGTGTACATACCTGGATGTCCCTAGCTCTCTCGTAGGCCTGGTAGGCCACCTTCTCCTCGATGCTGGCCAGCTCCTGCTTCAGGTTACTGGTCTCATGCTGGTGCAACTCTGTCAGGTCATTTAACTGGTCCTCTAACCGCTCAAACCTAGTAGGGCAAGAGGGAGGGGGGAGAGAGCGAGAGAGTGAAGGGGAGAGAGAATGATAAGTCTTATTACTGAATACACAGCTTCATTTCCAAAGCAAACGTGTGTCCATCTTGTCCTTCACCAATGTGTGTGTTCTCTGTGTTTTTGTTGTGTGTGAAGCATTATCTACATAAGCGTGTTGATAAATCAGCCCTAAATTGACAGTATCAACAGTCAACAATTTTATTTTGGTATTCTCTGAAACAAGATTATGGTTTAAGGTGGGAAATAGTGAAGTAGGCCTAGAAAAGCATAAAGTGAAACAGCTAGAAAGATATTGTCCTCTTCAGCTGTTGGTACGTCTGTACGGAGGATGTTGTTGGTACGTCTGTACGGAGGATATTGTTGGTACGTCTGTACGGAGGAAGACTCATGGGGAGAAGTGTCTGAAAGATTGGGGTCTTTTAGACCCTGAAATGAGGGTGAGTGTGTTTGCTTTCCTGTAGTGATTTGTGTGTGTGGGTCTGTGTGTGTGTATGTGTGTGTGCATCATTGTCTGCACCAACCTGTATCTCTCCTCCTGCAGCGTCTGTGTGATGAAGCTGTAGTCTCTCTTGAACTGGCTTTTTAGTGACTCCATGTCCTCGGCCAGCTGTACCTGGGCCTCCCTAATCTCCCTGACCTCCTCCAGCACCTCCCCCAGCCTCCCCTGAGAGTCCGACCTTCCCGTACCGCCCCCTGACCCCAACCCCGACCCGCCCGCCGGGTTCCCGTTGGAGTCGGCCGACACAGAGGTCCCCGTGGAACATTCGTCGTCGCTGGGGTACTTGGCCTTGGCAATCGTGGTGGCGCTGCCGCTCAGCGCCCGTGCCCCGGCTCCGCCTTCCGCCTGGAGCCCCGCCCCCATCTCCATGGAGCTCTTCATGTGGGCGATGTTGTCAGCGCTGCCGAACTTGTTGCGGATGAGGTTGGCGAACTCCCGCGACTTGTTGAAGAAGAAGGGGGGCGAGAGGGAGACCCCGGGGCCGATGGTCTTGACTTTGTCCATTGCCGGGTGGCGCACGCTGGCCGAGCTGATGTCCCGCAGGCTACCGTCCTTCTGGCCCTCCTTGCCCCCCTCCCCCCGGGCCTCCCTGGACGGGTGCTTGGCCCCGTTGGCCTCCTCCTTCATGCGGCGGTGGTACTGCTCCAGCTTCCTCTGCAAGTGGGCGATGCTGTGGGCAGACTTCTGGTTCTTTTTCTCAAACACCTGGCAGACCACAGGAGAGGCAAAAGGTTAAATGAAAGGTAATACTATAATTGATACATTTTCTTTTAAAAGTGGCTTATAAACATTCAGAGCACTTGGCAGATGCAGTTATGTAGCATCATAAAACAACAAATAAGTGGGATGTAATTGGACTGACCTGACGTATGCGTGCCACCTGCTGCTTGTCAGCGTTGTTGACCAGTTTGAGGTACTCTGCCACGTTCTGGTCCCTGGCTGTCTGTTCCACCTTGATCTGCTCTGTCACCTTGGGGGAGATCAACCAGTCAACACAGAGACTAACACACAGATGGGCCCAAGCTCTCGCTCTCTCTTTCTCTTGCACACACACACACACACACACAGGGACATGCAAGAAACACACACACAATACACCCCCCCCGCAACACACACACTCACTCACCTTGAGGATCTTCTGCTGCAGGCTGTCGATAGCCAGTCGGCCCTTAGTGAAGTCCAGGCCCACGCCTCCCTCGCCTCGGTCAGTCACCAGGTTGGACTCTGAGCCCCCCCGCCGCATCGGCACCGGGAGGCTGAGGACATTGTTCCCATCGCCACCGCGCTCCGCCTGGACACACAGAGAGACAGACAGACAGAGAAAGCGACAGAGAGACACACACACACACAGAGAGAGAGAGAGAAACATGTCAGATATTGAGAATGTCACTTCAGAGAGAATTCAATTGAATTTACACTACAGTAAATGACTCATGCATGTATGATACAACAATATGAGCTCAGCAAGGTTTATGGTAAACAATCTCATAGCAACGTATAGTTAGTTAGATATTGATCATTTTATTGAGTGGTAATTATTTTATCACACTGTAATACACTGTCATCATAATCTCATCTCTTGTAATGTAAACACAAGCTCCATTTCTAGGACTGTCTCTGTGTTTGTATGTGTGTGTGTGTGTGCACGTGTGTGCACGTGTGCCTGCATGCGCACATTCGTGTGTGGCGGTGTGCACGTGTCAGTCTGTGCGCCCTCTAACCCATTCCCCAGTATGGCCTTGAGAAAAATAACTGGATAGGAGGATCGAGGACAAAATATGCATGAAACAGAGAGCTCCTCCAAGTCTCCTCTCTCTGCAGAATGTAATGTCTCTACTGAGTGGATAGGGCAGTTTGTAGCCTCTGGGTTTACAGGCGCAGCCTCTGATACAGAAACAGCTTTGACTTAACTACAGGGACAGAGGATGATTACATAATAAACCAACCTGATGCCTGTAGTACAACTGGACTGTCTGTACCCTGAATATATAACTACACTGTTCCCTTGGCAGCCAGCAACCATATAGCCAACACACACGCACAAGGCAGCAGTCATAGCAAGTTGTCCTCATCTATAATTTATAGGGCAGAGTCAGGGCCCCTTATCATGTCCAACAGTAACTGATGAGATTAATAAAGCAGGCAACAGCAGCTTTAGCCTACTGGTTCACACATTTTGCACCACTCACACACACACTTCCAATTACACCATACTCACTCACACATACACAGCCTGTCTCCCTCTTCCCTTCCTCTCTATCCTCAGATTCCCCACCCATCTCTCTCTCCTCAGATTCCCGACCCCTCTCTCTCCTCTCCATCCTCAGATTCCCCACCACTCTCTCTCTCTCTCTCTCTCTCTCTCTCCTCTCCATCCTCAGATTCCCCACCTATCTCTCTCTCCTCAGATTCCCGACCCCTCTCTCTCCTCTCCATCCTCAGATTCCCCACCACTCTCTCTCTCTCTCTCCTCTCCATCCTCAGATTCCCCACCCATCTCTCTCTCCTCAGATTCCCGACCCCTCTCTCTCCTCTCCATCCTCAGATTCCCCACCACTCTCTCTCTCTCTCTCTCTCCTCTCCATCCTCAGATTCCCCCACCCCTCTCTCTCCTCTCCATCCTCAGATTCCCCACCACTCTCTCTCTCTCCTCTCCATCCTCATATTATCCATCCCTCTCTCCTCTCCATCCTCAGATTCCCCACCCCCCTCTCTCTCCTCTCCATCCTCAGATTCCCCACCCCTCTCTCTCTTTTCTCCATCCTCAGATTCCTCACCTCTCTATCCTCAGATTCCCTCTCTCTCTCCATCCTCAGATTACCCACCCCTCTCTCTCTCGCTCTCTCTCTCTATCCTCAGATTCCCTCTCTCCCTCTCTCTCCATCCTCATATTCCCCATCTCCCTCTCTCATCCTCAGATTCCCCACCCCTCTCTCTCTCTCCTCTCCATCCTCAGATTCCCCACCCCTCTCTCTCTTTTCTCCATCCTCAGATTCCCCACCTCTCTCTCTCCTCTCCATCCTCAGATTCCCCACCCTCTCTCTCCATCCTCATATTATCCATCCCTCTCTCCTCTCCATCCTCAGATTCCCCACCCCTCTCTCTTCATCCTCAGATTCCTCACCTATCTCTATCCTCAGATTCCCTCTCTCTCTCCATCCTCAGATTCCCTCTCTCTCTCCATCCTCAGATTCCCTCTCTCTCTCCATCCTCAGATTCCCTCTCTCTCTCCATCCTCAGATTCCCTCTCTCTCTCCATCCTCAGATTACCCACCCCTCTCTCTCTCTCTCTCTCTCTCTCTCTCTCTCTATCCTCAGATTCCCTCTCTCTCTCTCTCTCTCCATCCTCAGATTCCCCACCCCTCTCTCTCTCTCCATCCTCAGATTCCCTCTCTCTCCATCCTCAGATTCCCTCTCTCCATCCTCAGATTCCCTCTCTCTCCATCCTCAGATTATCTCTCACCATCCTCAGATTCCCCACCTCTCTCCATCCTCAGATTCCACCTCTCCCTCTCTCCTCTCCATCCTCAGATTCCCCACCTCTCTCTCTCCTCTCCATCCTCAGATTCCCCACCTCTCCCCATCCTCAGATTCCCCACCACCTCTCACGCTCATCCTCAGATTCCCCACCTCTCTCTCCCTCTCCTCTCCTCTCCATCCTCAGATTCCCCACCCCTCTCTCTCTCTCCATCCTCAGATTCCCCACCTCTCTCTCTCCATCCTCAGATTCCCTCTCTCCATCCTCAGATTCCCTCTCTCCATCCTCAGATTCCCTCTCTCCATCCTCAGATTCCCAACCCCCCCTCTCTCTCTCTCTCCTCTCCATCCTCAGATTCCCCACCCCTCTCTCTCTCTCTCTCTCCATCCTCAGATTCCCCACCCCTCTCTCTCTCCTCTCCATCCTCAGATTCCCTCTCTCCATCCTCAGATTCTCTCTCTCTACATCCTCAGATTCCCCACCCCCTCTCTCTCTCCTCTCCATCCTCAGATTCCCCCTCTCTCCCTCTCATCCTCAGATTCCCCACCCCTCGTTCCTCTCCATCCTCAGATTCCCCACCCCTCGCTCTCCTCTCCATCCTCAGATTCCCCACCTCTCCCCATCCCCAGATTCCCCACCTCACCCCATCCTCAGATTCCCCACCTCTCCCCATCCTCAGATTCCCCACCCCTCTCTCCATCCTCAGATTCCCCACCTCACCCCATCCTCAGATTCCCCACCCCGCCCCATCCTCAGATTCCCCACCCCTCTCTCCCTCCATTGTCAGATTCCCCACCCATCTCTCTCTCTCCTCTCCATCCTCAGATTCCCCACCCCTCTCTCTCTCCCTCCATTGTCAGATTCCCCACCTCTCTCTCCTCTCCATCCTCAGATTCCCCACCCCGCCCCATCCTCAGATTTCCCACCCCTCTCTCTCTCTTTTCTCCATCCTCAGATTCCCCACCTCACCCCATCCTCAGATTCCCCACCCCTCTCTCTCTCTCTTTTCTCCATCCTCAGATTCCCCACCCCCCCTCCTCCTCTCCATCCTCAGATTCTCTCTCTCACCATCCTCAGATTCCCCCCCCCTCTCCTCTCCATCCTCAGATTCCCCACCTCTCTCCATCCTCAGATTCCCTCTCTCTCCATCCTCAGATTCCCTCTCTCTCCATCCTCAGATTCTCTCTCACCATCCTCAGATTCCCCACCTCTCTCCATCCTCAGATTCCACCTCTCCCTCTCTCCTCTCCATCCTCAGATTCCCCACCTCTCTCTCTCCTCTCCATCCTCAGATTCCCCACCTCTCCCCATCCTCAGATTCCCCACCCCCTCTCACGCTCATCCTCAGATTCCCCACCTCTCTCTCCCTCTCCATCCTCAGATTCCCCACCTCTCCCCATCCTCAGATTCCCCACCCCCTCTCACGCTCATCCTCAGATTCCCCACCTCTCTCTCCCTCTCCTCTCCTCTCCATCCTCAGATTCCCCACCTCTCTCTCTCCATCCTCAGATTCCCTCTCTCCATCCTCAGATTCCCTCTCTCCATCCTCAGATTCCCTCTCTCCATCCTCAGATTCCCAACCCCTCTCTCTCTCTCTCCTCTCCATCCTCAGATTCCCCACCCCTCTCTCTCTCCATCCTCAGATTCCCCACCCCTCTCTCTCTCTCCTCTCCATCCTCAGATTCCCTCTCTCCATCCTCAGATTCTCTCTCTCTACATCCTCAGATTCCCCACCCCCTCTCTCTCTCCTCTCCATCCTCAGATTCCCCACCTCTCCCCATCCCCAAATTCCCCACCTCGCCCCATCCTCAGATTCCCCACCTCGCCCCATCCTCAGATTCCCCAACCCTCTCTCCCTCCATTGTCAGATTCCCCACCCATCTCTCTCTCTCCTCTCCATCCTCAGATTCCCCACCCCTCTCTCTCTCTCTCCCTCCATTGTCAGATTCCCCACCTCTCTCTCCTCTCTCCATCCTCAGATTCCCTCTCTCCATCCTCAGATTCTCTCTCTCTACATCCTCAGATTCCCCACCCCTCTCTCTCTCCTCTCCATCCTCAGATTCCCCACCTCTCCCCATCCCCAGATTCCCCACCTCGCCCCATCCTCAGATTCCCCAACCCTCTCTCCCTCCATTGTCAGATTCCCCACCCATCTCTCTCTCTCCTCTCCATCCTCAGATTCCCCACCCCTCTCTCTCTCTCTCCCTCCATTGTCAGATTCCCCACCTCTCTCTCCTCTCCTCTCCATCCTCAGATTCCCTCTCTCCATCCTCAGATTCTCTCTCTCTACATCCTCAGATTCCCCACCCCCTCTCTCTCTCCTCTCCATCCTCAGATTCCCCACCTCTCCCCATCCCCAGATTCCCCACCTCGCCCCATCCTCAGATTCCCCAACCCTCTCTCCCTCCATTGTCAGATTCCCCACCCATCTCTCTCTCTCCTCTCCATCCTCAGATTCCCCACCCCTCTCTCTCTCTCTCCCTCCATTGTCAGATTCCCCACCTCTCTCTCCTCTCCATCCTCAGATTCCCCACCCCATCCTCAGATTCCCCACCCCCTCTCTCTCTCTCTCCCTCCATTGTCAGATTCCCCACCTCTCTCTCCTCAGATTCCCCACCCCGCCCAATCCTCAGATTCCCCACCCCTCTCTCTCGCTCTTTTCTCCATCCTCAGATTTCCCCCCCCCCTCCTCTCCATCCTCAGATTCCCCACCCCCCCCTTCTCCTCTCCATCCTCAGATTATCCACCCCTCTCTCTCTGTCATTTCCCACTCTCTCTCTCTGAGTGCCAGTTAACTAGGTCTCCAACCCCAGACAAACGCTATCCTGTAGCAGGGCCTTATGCAGTCAGGCCCAGGGCACAGATGGCCCCACCAGTCAGTAGCTAGGCTATTCTGCCTGGTTCAGAACCTACACCCACATCCTCGAGTCAGCGTGGCCGGAGAATTAGCTGACCCTTACATGACCACAACAGGCCTGAGGGATGAGGGACAGCAAGCGATGTCGTCTGCCCAATCGATCACACAGACACATACACACCACATACATTTACATTTTAGTCATTTAGCAGACGCTCTTATCCAGAGCGACTTACAGTTAGTGAGTGCATACATTATATTTTTATATTTTTTCATACTGCCCCCCCCCCCGTGGGAATCGAACCCACAACCCTGGCGTTGCAAACGCCATGCTCTACCAACATCCCCTGCCGGCCATTCCCTCCCCTACCCTGGACGACGCTGGGCCAATTGTGCACCGCCCCATGGGTCTCCCGGTCGCGGCCAGCTACGACAGAGCCTGGATTCGAACCAGGATCTCTAGTGGCACAGCTAGCACTGTGATGCAGTGCCTTAGACCACTGCGCCACTCGGGAGGCATCCTGCCCACCTCATCTAATCTGGGAGATGGGGGGATTGAAGAATGGTCACTAACATTTTTGTGGTGTCTCATAGTCAGTATTCCAAACACGTACAGGGTGGAAACTGAGAAAGGGAAGAGACACTCACACACCATATGCCACAAATGACTGTCCCCGGGCCAGGGCTG